>NC_054712.1:8880854-8992344 GCF_016097555.1 Gigantopelta aegis | reverse complement strand
TTTTGTAATAAACTGAAATAATTCTGTTTGTTTGTTAAAACTGATAAAAGTTGGAATGGGAATTTGTTGCCCATATCCTGTTGAGCATTGACAGAGATTTTGAGATATTAATAAGGAACATAACATATGGAAAATGAAGTTTATTACAAAACGGCACTTTAGCGCTATTGCTCCAAAAAACGCACTTAACGCACTTACAACACTATGGGTAATTTCCCAAGTCTGTGGATCGACAAACTAATGAAAAAATATGCCAAATGTGGTCTGGTAGTACATAATTCGGCCTCAACATTAAGTTAGAATAGTTTAGAATTAAATTTTTATTTTTTTATTTTTTTTATTACAATTCGTCACTTTGTTACAAATCGACACTTTGAAAAATGTACCCGTGTGTCGTTTTGTAATAAACTGAAATAATTCCGTTTGTTTATTAAAACTGATAACAGTTGGAATGGGAATTTGTTGCCCATGTCCTGTTGAGCATTGACAGTGATTTTGAGATATTAATAAGCAACATAACATATGGAAAATGAAGTTTATTACAAAACGGCACTTTAGCGCTATTGCTCCAAAAAACGCACTTAACGCACTTACAACACTATGGGTAATTTCCCAAGTCTGTGGATCGACAAACTAATGAAAAATATGCCAAATTTGGTCTGGTGGTACATATTTCGGCCTCAACATTAAGTTAGAATAGTTTAGAATCAAATTTTTATTTTTTTATTTTTTTAAATTACAATTCGACACTTTATTACAAAACGACACTCTACAAAGCTTCCTTCGACTAAAAAGTGAGCGATAACAATAGTTCAGGGCTAGTATTATATATATACTAGCCATCTTTGCCGGATATAGACTATAACGTTGATGGTTAAAGTTTGTTTTCTTTAATGATACCACTAGAGCACATTGGATAGGCTATTGGATGTCAAATATATATGGTCAGTTTTTTACAAATATTTTTCCAAGAGATCTTTTATATACACATTCCAACAGACACCGGTCGTTGATATACCGGTCGTGGGGCACTGGATGGGACGGGCCAAATATCTTTGTAAGCTTTTCTCTCTCATAGGATTTAAAGGTAAGAAACAAATAAATATACCATATGTGTTCATATTTTGTTTCTATTAGCACCACTGTAAGGTAGTGATATCAGGGTCCCCAACCATGACACTACCATATATGTTTCTGGGGTTAATAAACTATTACAAAAAACAAAAACAAACAGTTTAAAAAAATAATAATACACAATAATGCATCAATATTTAATTTTTTCAACACGTAACTGGATACAAATAGAATAACCATTATAAAAATCACTGGTAGAATCAGATCAATGGGATGATGATTGATGTACAATTCTGAGACTGGTATACCTATATGTACTCATTTACAATAGTCAAATCTTTTTAATTACGGCATGACGTAATGTAACACATCTTTGAAATGTCATATTACATAATCCACTAGTAAACACTTATTTTTATATATTATTATATAATATATTAAGAATCTAAACATGTAAATATTTACAAAGATTTGATACAGTTTTTAAATAAAGATAAAAGTCATTCATACTAAAACAAAAATGTACGAAATATATGTATCACTGGAATATGAATAAAGTATTAAATAGCATTGAAAGTTATGTTTAAGAAATTAAAATATAAAGATTGGTTTTCATCAAATCTGTAACACTTTGGCGGTCGACCTAACCCCACCCCATTCCCGTCCCTACTCTCGGACCTACCCCCAGCACATTCCCATCTCCCTTCTCGGACCTACCCCCCACCCCATTCCCGTATCCCTTCTCGAAAAAAAAAACCCTTTAATAAATAGATTTAGTGTATTTTACATTTAATATTTCAAGGTGTCCGCAACATATTGAAATAGATCCCACCCCAATCCCTACTCCTCTCTTCCTGCTCACAGAAACCTAGGATCATTATAAATTAAATGCTAGATTCACAAACAAATGTCTTTTTCAAAATGGGGGTGGGGGTTGAATCTTTTTTATTGACATCGCAAATTCTGCAGATCGAGCAAAAATAAAAATCTTGACATGTCCGTTCAATGTAAGCGCATGTCCGTTCAGCGTTTGCCGCCGAATATACTGGCCCCTGCACTGGCCCCTGCACTTCCACTTAACATTCGGCTTCCGAGACTCTTCATGTAGTTGGCCCCTGCGTTTGCAAATACATGCCAAGATGGCAGACCATCTCCTACTTGACCGCCGCATGGCGTGGAGGTACATCGATTCATCGTTTCGCTGAAGACAGTGCCACCAATACAAATTTTTTCTTTGTAGTGGCCGTAGTTGCAGACGGCGTAATGTCCGCAGGCGCCGGCACACTGATGCGTCTCGCCGTAAAAGCGGCACTGGAGACTCGCTGAGAAACAAGGGGTGTTCAGCACGCAGGTAGGGCTGACTCGGCATTCTGCAAAACAAAACACAAAATATATAATATAACACATATACAAAAATGTTTTCAGTTATTTGATTTATACTCTTGATTTGAAAGTGTATACCTTGTTTTATTTCAAGGTGAATCTTGATACTAGTACATGGTGCATTTGCTGGAAACGAGGAATAGAGACTTGACTTTTAACAGCAAAATGAGAAGCTTTAAGACGACCACAGAGACCTCTCTCTCTCTCTCTCTCTCTCTCTCTCTCTCTCTCTCTCTCTCTCTCTCTCTCTCTCTCTCTCTCTCTCTCTCTCTCTCTCTCTCTCTCTCTCTCTAACCCCTGCGCGTGCTGTAACCTCACCGTGGTGCAGGGGTGTAACATTCTCTTTGAGAATGGCCAATACAGCACAAAATTAAAATGTTGAGTAAAATTCAGTATCTGTAAAATTCTGTGATATTTGTGTTTTTGCACTGTTTTTGTTTAAATCTTGAATTTTTATATTGATGTTGATCATCACTTTATTTATTTGCATTACCATAGTTTGGCACCCAATAGCCGATGTATTTTTCGTGCTGGGGTGTCGTTAAACATTCATTCATTCATTCATTACACTGTTTTTATTTATATCTTGAATTTTTCTATTGATGTTGATCATCACCCTATTTGTTTCCATTACCATAGTTTGACACCCAATAGCCGATGTATTTTTCGTGCTGGGGTGTCGTTAAACATTCATTCATTCATTCATTCTCTCTCACTAACATGCTATCCTGTCTGTGGGAAAGTGCATATAAAAGATCTCTTGCTTCTAATTTACCAAATGTTTGACGCGCAATAGCCGATGATTAATTAACCTCATCACACTTTACAGCAGATGGATAGATGTATGTATGTATGAATAGAATGCTAGAGAGAGACAGAGAGAGATTGAGACACACAGAGAGAGAGAGAGAGAGAGAGAGAGAGAGAGAGAGAGAGAGAGAGAGAGAGAGAGAGAGAGAGAGAGAGAGAGAGAGAGAGAGAGACCGACAGAGACAGAAAGAGAGGGGGGAGACGGAAAAAAGATAAAGGTGGAGAAAGATGGAGAGAGAGAAAGAAAGAGACGGACAATGATAGAGAGAGAGAGAGGGAGAAAGACAGCGACAGACATACGGGGTGGGGGGTGGGATGGAGGGAGAAAACCTGCTGTCGTCAACTGGCTACTCTTAAAAAATGTGTTTTTCTTCAATAAAAAATATTTAACAAACAAAATCAATAAATATTTACGTTGTGTATGGAAAGATGGAGGTGGTTGAGGTTTGGGTCCCATCCGAGGCATCATAGGTGGTGCTGACATCTTATCGACCCAAGGGAGATGATCCTGGTAATCACAATAGAATGTCAAGAAGAATTTGTCATCGTTGAACATTGGACATTCATTTCCCATTCCATTGCCGTTACCATAGTCCCATATATCCAAAGTGGCATCGCCGTAATTTTTGCTGAACATCCTGGGATACCGTGAGTCCAGTTCTATGAGACCAGAGCAGGGTTCGAACTTCCCGGTCCTGGGATTCTTGCAGGACGTGTGGCATACGCGGCCACAGGAGTCTGATGCTCTGAACAGTGCTCTCGTCACACCGCGACCTGGATTCTTCACAGCGACATAGGCGATGGACATCGTGGTGGCCAACCTCTGGTCGATTACGGATGATTCCTTGTAGAAGCCTTCGTAATTCAGACCCTGAGACTGGACGAAAATCTGCCCGATGCCGTCTTCAAAGCAGTGAGTGTATCCTTTGGGTGTTTTGCCCAGCCTTCCTTGTATTATTTTTTTCGTTCTGCTGTAGCCACTTGGATTGTAGATGTCGTTGGTCATGGAGACGTCGCCGTTGATGATTGGAAACGAGTTGTAACGGTTGTATTCTGGGGGTCGGATGGTGACCACTTTGACTGGCACATACACCCACTGGTTGATGTCGCAGATTCCATTTACGCAGTAGCTGTTCTGGCATGGCTTCACGTTGTGTCTCTCTTGTTCGATGTGGGCGCACTGATCAACAGGTGGCGGCAAACCGGGACCTGTGGGTGGGGGAAGTCCTGGACCTACGGGTGGGGGAAGTCCTGGACCTACGGGTGGGGGAAGTCCTGGACCTACGGGTGGGGGATTTGTCACTGGACCGGAGCCTGGGTTCATCGGAAGTGGTGTCTCTTGAAGAGTTATTGGTATGCATCGACCCGTGTTAAGCTGGCATCTCAAGTAGGGAGAATCGCACGTTGGCCGCTGTTGTGTGCATGATGGCGATGCTTCGTATTCGACGGTTTCCATCAACAGATCGCTGTAGCCAGCACCACACGTGAAATTGGCAATGTCCATCAACTCATCGCGCGAGTGGAATTCTATGTTGTGGTTCATGGGGTAGTTGGTCTGTGGATCAATATTCAGCTGGTTTCTCAACTTAATGCGGAACAGTTCCCAAAGGTAGTCGACGAATCCATGGTGCAAAAAGAAGAAGGGATCGAATGGTGACGTCACCAAAGCCTCCATATCTCCCCCAATGTATATATGGATACCTCCGTGATGTACTTCAATATCGTAGTCAGGATCCGAGTTGGGAGCGATTATTTCTGAAGTATCGCTGCGGGATAGTATCATTTCTATGGATTCTCTCGAATACAGCTGACCGTCGGCTCCGACGTTTCTTAGTACTGGAGACGGACGGCTGTTGGGGTTATTTGGATCCGAGGGACGCCTCCATCCGGCGAAAGGTCCAGATGTGATCGCGCCATCACCGTTACCCATGAGTTCAGAACTGAACATGTAAGACTGGGCGGGGTTCTCCAGCTCATTGTCCAGACTGCTGTCCCAGTATGGCAGGCAGACGCCGGGAACTTCATCACCAAGAGCCATCTCAAACCTGGAATAAAGGAAAGTTTGATGAGAATTAATGTAATGACGTTAATAAATTGGCTATGATTTTGCATGGCATCATCAGCTAAATCTCATGTTTGTATTTTAATGGACGATGGCTAAGCTACAAACACCAACTGAAGATGCGAAACATTATCAAAAATTATTTGCATTGAGTTTGTTTGCTTGGTTTTTAATTTTTTATGATACCACTAGAACACATTGATTTATTAATCGTCGGCTATTGGATGTCAAACATTTGGTAATTCTGACGAAAAGTCTTTAGAGAGGAAACCCGCTAAATGTTTTCCATTAGCAGAAAGGAATCTTATATATGCACCATCCCACAGACAGGATATACCACATACCACGGCCGTTGATATACCAGTCGTGGTGCACTGAAAAACAGACCAGTGGGCCCACGAACGGGGATCGATCCCACACCGACCGCGCATGAAGCGAGCGCTTTACCACTGGGCTACTTCCCGCTCCGATTTGCGTTGAACAAAAACAAAGTCAAGTTAAGTAGGATGTATAGTTGTGACGTTAATGTATTAATAAAGAAAATAACGTGAACGATGCCGAATTCAGCCAGAAAGAACAGAGCGACAACACAAAAACAATCGGCAGATCCAGAGGGGCGAGGGAGAACAAACATCATCATAAAAATACACAACACTAAATTGCCCTGAAAATAAGTCTCTAAATATCTTGTCTCTAGATATCTGTATTTCAAAGAATTCTAGGGAGCATGCCCCTGAATCCTCATACAGATTTGTAGACATTGGATTGATCAAATATCGTGTAATACATACAAAAAAGCGAAACAGATTTTAAATATAAAATATAAGATACTTTACTAGTAAATATATTTTATGGATTCTTTTAACCCAAATTTCAAATTTGGTTTAACAGTTTGAAGAAAAGAATATATATTACGTACGAAATTAGTGTTGGCAAAAAATCTATATTGAGCTATCGCAAACATTAGGATGGCCAAAAACACTGTGAGTTTCAGGATCTGGATTTCATTGGTATGCCGAGAAAAGCCTTCTGGACACAGTGACAGGGAAGGGCTGACGGTGTTAGTGGTGGATAAAAACTCAGGACAATGCCTTCGATGGAATCCGGAAATGTGAAATGTGTTAAGAATATATCTGAAGCTTACATGAGCATGAACACTCGGTGCCAGCCAAGGAAACACGGTCCGCCATGGGCTTTAAGTATCTGCATCTCCGAATGAAGCATGGCAAGCGCATCGTACACATT
Organism: Gigantopelta aegis; assembly: GCF_016097555.1. Classification (NCBI taxonomy): domain Eukaryota; kingdom Metazoa; phylum Mollusca; class Gastropoda; order Neomphalida; family Peltospiridae; genus Gigantopelta; species Gigantopelta aegis. Next base: position 8,985,770 of record NC_054712.1, on the reverse strand, counting down.
TGGTCGTACTATCTGTAAGACAAATAACATTTTGTTTACCACAAGTACAACACACACACACGCACGCATGCACGCACGCACGTACGCGCACATACACAATGACAAAACATATTATGATGAATAATTCACAATGTCTTTATTACACCTAAATATGTATATATGTTATTCGCGACATCAATTGGTGTATTGTTGCTTCTTCAAATTTAATGGATTATCGGTTCATGCGTTCACAGTAGACCAACGTACCGTATTCTGTCTGAAACTACGTTCACAGTAGACCAATTTACCGTATTCTGTTTGAAACTACGTTTACAGTACCAACTTACCGTATTCTGTCTGAAACTCTACGTTCACAGTAGACCAACTTACCGTATTCTGTCTGAAACTCTACGTTCACAGTAGACCAACTTACCATATTCTGTCTGAAACTTTACGTTCACAGTAGAACAAATTTACCGTATTCTGTCAGAAACTCAACGTTCACAATTCCAACGTACCGTATTCTGTTTCATTCCGTTCACAGCTCTGTGAAAGTCGTTTCTCTCCTGCGTGGTAAGCATCCTGTATTCCTTCCTCACACACCTTGTCGCCTGCCTCTTGCCTCTGTTGTTTTTCGATTTTTCCATAATTCTCCGATTAAGACCGTTCAGATAGTGGTGTTCAGACTTTGGCAGTCGAAAGGGAATTTTGGAGAGGCTGATAGAAGACTCACAATGCCACGTGATGAAGGTTCCCGGCACTCTGTTCAGACTGACGTTGGAGAAGCGCTTATAGCAAGTTTCCAGCTGGGGTGTCAGCGGCATGTTTTTGATTCTAGAGAAGACCCCGGGCAGACACACGACGATACAGAGTAGGAGCCATTTCACCCCGAATGCCTTGAGAATCATGAGGTTATTCGAGAGATCTTGAAAATTAAAGAGAGAAGGAAACATTTAAAAAAAAGTTTTATCCTATAACGTACCCCATTTTATCCACGTCATATCAACCCATGTGGTATATTAATTTTTTATTTTATTAACCCAGTTAACATAGACTCGGTTTGGTATTTTTCATATTTAAAAACACTTGTGACGAATCCTCTATTTATTTACCGACACACTCAACAAAATGATGACAAAAACAAAAATGATTATGATAAACTATTATAACGGCAAGGTTTAAAATACACACAAAAATTAAGAGAAAAGATAACTGGTTGTTGTTTTTCAGTCTTTTAACTCTAAGACTAGAAATCTCCATCTAGTGCCTCGTCTATAGGGGGACAGCCACTCCGGAGGAAATTATTTACAGTAAAATACACCCTTCTTGCACTGCCACACAGAGGACTGCCACTCCCAGACTAGTTTACTAAATCAAAACTAGCACAGGACGGAGCTCGTGGGAAATTTTGTTTAAGCGGAGTTTCCCATCAAAAGCAATTCTAAAAGGTACCTAATCCTAAAACTCCCAATGTATTGTAATTAAAAAACAAAACAAACAAAAACAAAAACAAACAAAACTTGTGTATTGTACTTCTTTTGACCAGTAACTGTATTTAGTGAGACCGTTCGCGTACGGAGTCTTATGAGAAATGAATGTGTCTGCTTAGGCCATGTTTGATTTGTGGGTTTGTCCTGGTTAAAATGGACTTGTGCTTTGGAAAACACAACATACATGGCGACGAGGATGGGATTCGAACCCACGCGGGCTATATATTTATAGCTTAGACTGTTCATTCCAGTACATTCAGAGTGATCTTGGTTGACCTAGTGTCTCACGCCAGTGTTTAATTTAATGCTGTGCGGGACGTAGCCCAGTGGCAAAGCGCTCGCTTGATGCGCGTTCGGTTTAAGATCGATCCCCGTCGGTAGGCCCATTTGGGCTATTTGTCGTTCCAGCCAGTGCACCACGACTGATATATCAACGGCCGTGGTATGTGTTATCCTGTCTGCGGGATGGTGCATATAAAAGATCCCTTGCTACCAATGGAAAAAAAATGTAACGCGTTTCCTCTCTAAGACTAAATATAGCAAATTACCGTATCTAATAGCTGATGATTAATAAATCAATGTGCTCTAGTGGTGTCGTTAAACAAATTGTTTTTTTAATTTAATGAAAATCTTTATGTTTCTTCATTAATATTAATGTTTTTTTTTTTTCAGTCTAGACTGTTACTTTAATGGTTCTAATCGGGTGACTCCATATTTAAATAACTTTAATGATCAAAGATAAAAAAGTAAATTTGCCTAAAACATGTTTATCTTAACAAAAGTAAAAAAACCCCACATATTTACTATCTTTTTGTTGCAAATAAAAATTAAATGTTTAAAAAAAAACAAAAAAAAAAAAAAAAATATATATATATATATATATATATTTACCCGAATGCGTATTTTACGAAAAAAAAAATATAGCAAAGTATACAGATAGTCAAAAGATATTGCTTTAAGATTTTTTATTTTTTGAAGGGCCGCTAAGAATCCAGTGTTTAGCATGTTTTGTTTAACGACACTAATAGCACATTGATTTATTAATCAATTTAATTAATATTTGGTAATTTTGACATATAGTCTTAGAGAGAAAACCAGCTAGTAGTAGCAAGGGATTTTCACAAACTGTAGAACAAAATAGACCTGGACCCCCCGGCTTGTAGCTTTGGAGGCCAGGTCCGTCAACCAGGTTAAGATATTGTAAATACACATCACTTAAGTCACACACACTTATAATAATATAAAGAAAACAAAAATACAAACATGCACTAATTGAAATGTATATTATTCTGAAACAAGCACTGACACTCATATGTAGATTTTTATTGGCCACATTCAAGGAGAACCTGGTTTATTGTAAATAAGGAGGGTTTTTTTTAAATAAATGGGGCACCCGGCATGTTCGGGACCTGCCTGAAATGTAAAAAAAAAAAAAAAAAAAAAAAAAAAACAGCAAGGGATTTTCTATATGCTCCATCCCACAGACAGGATAGCATATACCATTGCGATGCCCTCCAATGGTTTTTTTTTAAATTATTAAATTTTATAAAAATTATCCCTACATACATACATATTGTGGGTTGCCCCCACCCCCCAATATGGGTTGCCCCTCTCCCCAATATAAAATCTTGGCTACGCCAGTGTTGCAGCCCGCTCCCCGAATAGTGTAATTGCATCTTTTAAACATTGCACACAATCTGAAAAGGTCCTGCACCCGCCCGGGCAAGAATTGTTAAAAAACAGTTAATATAAAGTAAACAATAACGACAATTACAACTTCAGATTGATTGATTGATTGATTTTAACTTATTTTCGTGCTTATATCCAATTAAGGTTCAAGCACGCTGTCCTGGGCACACACCTCAGCTATCTGGGCTGCCTGTCCAGGACAGTGGGTTAGTTGTTAGTTTGTTAGTGGTTAGTGAGAGAGAAGAGGGTGTAGTGGCCTTACACCTACCCATTGAGCCCTTAAGAACTCGCTCTGGGTTGGAGCCGGTACCGGGCTGCGAACCCTGTACCTACCAGCCTGTAGTCCGATGGCTTAACCACTGCGCCACCGAGGCCGAGATCACAAATTTAACATGCTCGAATAAACAAGTTGCTTAGCAAATGTTTTAATTTCAATTCATAGAAGACAATGAATGCTTTAGACAAACGTTCAACAATGCATATACATATCAGTATTACTGTCACGTACACGTGTGCAATAAAAAAAAACTCACCCTTGCTGTTTAAAGTTCTTTAGGAGAAGTAAGTTCCAAGCGACATTTACCCCATCTTCATTGGTCCTATTTATTACTAACGAAGTCGAGGAAATGCGCGAAAAATAGCCAATAGAAGAAACGTCTATCAATTACACAACTGTCGAGTCTAAATTCATCTACGTCACAGGCTATATATTAAATTTTGACATGGCCAAAAGAATGTCCTTTTCTTTTTTTTCATCACGTGACCAAACCTCTTTCGTCATATTACGTCAGTGCTGTCAAGCATTATCTACTGTTTTGTTGCTAACGGATGCAAGTTTTAAAACTGAATAACTAATCAGTCGACTTTTGGCTGTTTCCCTGGACTATGGTCTGTTTCCCTAGACTATGGTATGTTTCCCTAGACTGTGGTCTGTTTCCCTAGACTGTGGTCTGTTTTCATTCATGTAATAAGACTTTCTACTGCTGCTACTACTGTTGTTGTTGTTATTGTTGTTGTTGTTGCTGCTGCTGCCACTACTACTACTACTACTACTACTAATGCTGCTGCTGCTGCAGCTACTACTACTGTTGTTACTGTTGTTTCTACTGTACTACTACTACTACTACTACTACTAATATACTACTACTACTACTACTAAAGCTATGACTACTGCTGCTATTCTACTACTACTACTAGTACTACTGCTACCACTACTACCACCGCTACCACTACTACTAGTGCTATTGCTACTACTATTTCTACTACTACTACTACTACTACTATTAAAGCTACTACTACTACCATTGCTACTACTTCTGCTATTACTACTACTGCTACTACTACTATATTACTACTACTGCTACTACTACTTCTTCTACCACTGCTACTACTACTACTATTGTTATTACTATAGTACTATTGAAACTACTGCTAAAGCTACTAGTACTACTATACTACTGCTGCTACTACTATTATGCTACTAGTAGTACTATACTACTACTACTACCGCTATACTACTATTACTTCTACTACCACAGCTACTACTGGTGCTGCTACTACTACTACTAGTAGTACTTAGTGTACAACTACTTCCGCCACTCCTCATCCTAGCATTACCACCACAATTGGTACTGGTACTAGTATTACTACTAATACTATTGGGTCTTCTAGAACAAGTACTAATACTACATTTATTTACTTATTTACTTAATTACTTATTAATTTGTCCGTTTGTCCATTCGTTCGTTTATTCATTTATTTGTTATTAAACATAATTTAGTAAACACTGGTTTCTGATAACATTTGCTGAAATCTTTCTATGGGAAATCTGCCTGAGGGATGGTATATATAAACTATCCCTTGCTACTAATGGAAAAATGTAGCGGGTTTCCTCTAACACTATATATCAAAATTAACGACTTTAACTTTTTATACACCAAATGTTCCTTTCTGTTTTTGTCTAAATGAGGTACGTCTATCCTCTGAGTTGATCTGTGCAGGTATTTTGAAGACAGGAGCGGGATTTAGCTCAGTCGGTTGAGTGCTCGATTGAGGGGCTTGCGTCGCAGGATCGAACCACCTCGGTTGATCCATTCAGCTGATTGGGTTTTTTTTCTCGTATGTGCTTTCCTGTTTGTTCGGAAAGTGCATATAAAAGACCCCTTGTTACTAATGGAAAAATGTGCTCCAGTGGTGTCGTTAAACAAAACAAATTTTATTTTGAAGAGATCACTCAGAAGTCACAGTCCAGGATTATATACAGTAGTTCGTAGAGCATTCCACATTCCTTTAAAGTTTGCTTTGTTTAACAACACAAGGGCATACTAATTGATTAATCGTCGGCTATCTGTTGGTTAGTTAGTTTGCTTTGTTTAACAACACAAGGGCATACTAATTGATTAATCGTCGGCTATCTGTTGGTTAGTTAGTTTGCTTTGTTTAACAACACAAGGACATACTAATTGATTAATCGTCGGCTATCTGTTGGTTAGTTAGTTTGCTTTGTTTAACAACACAAGGACATACTAATTGATTAATCGTCGGCTATCTGTTGGTTAGTTAGTTTGCTTTGTTTAACAACACAAGGACTTACTAATTGATTAATCATCGGCTATCTGTTGGTTAGTTAGTTTGCTTTGTTTAACAACACAAGGACATACTAATTGATTAATCATCGGCTATCTGTTGGTTAGTTAGTTTGCTTTGTTTAACAACACAAGGACATACTAATTGATTAATCATCGGCTATCTGTTGGTTAGTTAGTTTGCTTTGTTTAACAACACAAGGACATACTAATTGATTAATCATCGGCTATCTGTTGGTTAGTTAGTTTGCTTTGTTTAACGCCACCACTAGAACACTTTGATTAATTAATCGTCGGCTATTGGATGTCAAACATTTGGTAATTCTGACACAGTCATTTTTTCTAATACAGCAAGGAATCTTTTACATGCACTTTTCCACACACAGGAAAGCACATACCACGGCCTTTAACCAGTTGAGGTGCACTGGTTGGAACGAGAGAAAAAATCCAGTCAGTTAAATGGATCCCCCGAGGTGGTTCGATTCTGCGACGCAAGCACCTCAAGCGAGCACTCAACTGACTGAGCTAAATTCCGTCCCCATCGGCTCTTGGCTACCACACAAATTAATTTAGGTAATTCTCGCTTCAGTTTTCAGAAGAATGTTAAATTTGTTGTGTTTAAAGGAACATTCCTGGGTTTGCTGCACTTTTTAAGATGTTATCGACTAACAAAAGACTTTTTAATGATTGTAATTACATATTAAATATATTTTTCTGCATGAAATATTAGTGACAGTATATTAAACGTGTTTCTGATCATTCTAATATTTGTACTAGGTCAAATTTCATTTTATTTCCAAAAATATATTTGTTTTGTACGTACGAAATTATTTGAAGACAAAATCCAGTTTTGGCTTCTCACAAATATTAAGACGATCAGAAACACATTGAATATACAGACACTGATATTCTAAACAAGAAAATATATTTAATATGAAAGTTTAATCGTAGAAATATTTTATTAGTCGGAAACATCTTACAATGCAGCAAACTCGGGAATGTCCCTTTAAGATAACACTAGAGTACACTGACTGATTAATCACCGGCTATTGGATGTTAAACATTTGACTATTCTGAGATATTGTCTTCAAAGAAATCTGCTTTATTTTCCCATTAACAGCTAGGGATCTTTTATATGCACTTGCCTACATACAGGACAGCACATACCACGGCCAGTGACAAACGTAGACAATATACAGTTCTAAAAGTGTGTAACAGAAACCAAGGCATACATGGCATTTAGCGGCGAGACGTAACGCAGTGGCAAAGCGCTCGCCTGATACGCGATCGGTCTAGGATCGATCCCTGTCGATGGGCCTGTTGGGCTATTTCTGGTTCATTGAATGGTATATCAAAAGCAGTGGTATGTACTATCCTGTCTGTGGGATGGTGCATATAAAAGATTCCTTTTTACTAATGAAAAATGTAGCGGATTTCCTCTCTAAGACTGTGTCAAAATAACAAAATGTTTGACATCCAATAGCCGATGATTAATAAATCAATGTGCTCTAGTGGTGTCGTTAAAGAAAACAAAGTTTACATGACGATTATAAATCTTCTGTTAGGATATTCACTAACGTATCTCCGCACAAGACTGGTTTCAAAATGTTACGGTAAGGCGCTTGAGGGTACGCAGTCTGAGCTATTCTGACCGCGATATATGGTCCCCACTCCGTTTGTAGGAGGACTGCGCGCCTCTACAACTTCAGCGAATAAAGGAACGTGTAAATTTAAGTTCATTTATACTTATTTTTGTGCTTCAACCACGCTGTCCTTGGCACACACACACACACACACACACACACACACACACACACACACACACACACACACCTCGGCTATCTGGGTTGTCTTTCCAGGACAGTAGGTTAATGGTTAGTAGTTAGTGAGAGAGTAGTCTATGTAGTGACCTTACACCTACCCACTGAGCCGTTAAACTCACTCTGGTTGGGAGCCAATACCGGGGTGCGAACGCAGTACCTACCAGCCTTATATCCGATGGCTTAATCACTATTCCACCGAGGCCGGTTTGTAGTCTAGTAGCTATGACTGAATGAAAAGTTAAGGGAGAGAAATTGTATTTTGAAATATAGTCCTAACAAACTGCTAAAATAATAATGTTTGTGTTGTTCGGAGTGGGGAGTAAATCATTAGAGGGGATACCCAAAGGGGAAACCTACCAGGAAAGATAGTAATCGGGAAAAATTACAGATTTAAGGTGCTTTTATTTCACATAATTCAATTCTCACCCCAACTCCACCTCCATGAAATGCAAAGCACGTAGAAAACATTAAATAAAACTACCACTGGAGCACACCGATTGATTAATCATCAGCTATTTGATGTCAGACATTTGGTAATTTTGACATTCAATCTTAGAGAGGAAACCCGCTATATTGTTCCATTAGTAGCAAGGGATTTTTTTTAATGCACCATCGCACAGACATGATAGTACATACCATTGCCTTTGATATGCCAGTCATGGTGCACTGACTGGAACGAGAAATAGCCCAATGGGCCCACCGAATGGGGATCGATCCTAGACTGACGGCGCATCAGACGAGCGCTTTACCACTAAGTAACGTCCTGTCTTACTTATACAAATGAAAAGCTCTCAGTGGTCTAATCCCACGAGACATTAATTTATCATTCAGTGCACTACTTCCATGGAATACTCTTAACCTAAAAACCACCAAGCCGTAAACCATTATGGTTATGCGCCTGCGTACGAGCAGGAGTAACTCACGTACACCCAAAACACCGGAAGCCGTCAATGTCTTTCCCTGCGCATAATGATGTTGCTTCGGCAACACTATCTAAGATTTTGAAGTATTACCATGTCACTACTGAATCGGAATGTTTAGAATGAACAATCCTTGATCAATGTTTGGTGGAAAATAAATTAATTTGAAAAAAGAAAAAAAAATGAATGAAGTAAGTTAAATTTGTTTTATTTAACGACGCCACTAGAAAAAATTAATGAAAGAAAGAAAGAAAAAAGAAAAGGTAAAAATGGAACACGTAACAACCGTAAAAATCAAAACACTGTATTCATTATTCAACAGCACATTTATTAAATATTACGTTAATGTTTTCCTTAGCTGTGGACAGTTTGTCACACTTAAATACGTGAAGCCAGTGACATGTGAATCTGCGAACTTCCTTATAGACAAGAGTTATATTCACATTTCCAACAGAAACATAAACATACCTTATTACTTAGTCCTGGTTACCAAGTTCAAGTTCTTTATTGCTTTAAAGGGACATTCCTGAGTTTGCTGCAATGTTTTAGATGTTATCGACTAACAGAGACTTTTTGACGACTGTAATTACATATCAAATATATTTTTCTGCATAAAATGTTAGTGGCTGTATATTAAACGTGTTTCTGATCGTTCTAATATTTGTACTAGGTTAAATTTCATATTATTTCATCTTATTTCCTAAAATATAGTTTTTTCGTACGTACAAAATTATTTGAAGACAAAATCTAGTTTGAGCTTCTTACAAATATTAAGTCGACCAGAAACGCGTTGAATATACAGACACTAATATTCTAAGCAAAAAAATATATTTAATATGTAAGTTTAATCGTAGAAATATTTTATTAGTCGGATACATCTTACAATGCAGCAAACTCGTGAATGTCCCTTTAAGTTGTACAACTTATAATAAAATGTATAATAACACAGCATATATAATTAAATAACTATTTACAATAATTAATATTGGTGTGGATCGCTTTAGGACTGTTAGTATCCATAACAATTATATATTCATGCGTGAAAAATACATTCCATGGATAAAATAAAACAAAACAAACTATACATATAGACATGCATGAAAATACATTGTATGCATAAAATAAGACAAAATAAACCAAACATAAATGCATGAAAAATACATCGTATTGATAAAATAAAGAAAATATTAAATATTAAACATGTAATACACGTATACAAACTAAAGACATACATGTATATACAAAAACAGAGATATATAGATAAAATATTGAAAATATTAAATATATCTAAATACACAAAACCAAACTAAGCACCTATATACAATCTTAATACCCAAATATATAATCTAAATACACAAATTAAAAAAAGAAGTAAAGACCAATAATCAATCAGAAAAACCGGCATAATGAATTAATAATAATATCACTGCACGAATTAATTCTTGATTTTATTTGCTCTTGTTAAATATTTTTCAAGGTTCAAGCTCTTTGTAATTTTATGTGCTTAGAAACTGAATAGGTTTGGAAACCCTAAGATGTCTGTGATGGTAAACTGTTATGATTGTTTTACTTAAATTATTATATACTGGACGCTGAATGATAAAATGGTACTCATCTTCTTTATGTCATTTCATTTCAACTTATTTTCGTGCTTATATCCAATTAAGGTTCAAGCACGCTGTCCTGGGCACACACCTCAACTATCTGGGTTGTCTGCCCAGGACAGTGGGTTGGTTGTTAGTTGGTTAGTGGTTAGTGAGAGAGAAGAGGGTGTGGTGGCCTTAAACATACACATTGAGCCCTAAAGAACACGCTCTGGGTTGGAGCCGGTACCGGGCTGCGAACCCTATACCTACCAGCCTGTAGTCCGATAGCTTAAGATCATCAATGACTGTTTTGGATATACCATAGTTTTACACCCAATAGCCGATGTATTTTTCGTGCTGGGGTGTCGTTAAACTTTCATTCATCCATTCATTCATTCATTCATTCATTCATTCATTCATTCATTCATTCCGATAGCTTAACTACTGCGCCACCGAGACCGGTACTCATCTTCTACCTCATTGTTATTGCAAACTGTCAACACTCTTTCTTTTCTGTCAATACCTTTATAACGGTTGGATTCTGTATTTATGAGTAGATATTCTAATGTTTACCATTTCCCTTAATTTTCGAAGGCATTGTTAGAGAAGGTACGTACTTTGTTGTTGTTGTTATTATTCTACTGTAACAATGTTGCTTAATCAAATACGTCGCATATTCTTATGTTAATTGTATTATAAAGATCGCTGTGTGTTAAATATCCTATATTTCAAACCAAGCTCATTTAGTTCCCATTTAATATTCATTAACCAGTTATCTTCATACAGATCTATTCCCTCAAATAGAGCACTTAGAATACAATTATTTGAATTTTGTAAATGACTTCTCGGTCAATCAATCCAAAGTGTTTAAGGGTGTATACTACCAAATAAAATCCGGTAGACGACAATAGTAACATATGTGGCTCCTACCTGCAGCGTATCAATCCACATAAACGCCACGGATATAAATACTACCACCCTCACCCTTAAAGTGAATCACAAAAAAATTGGGGTCAAGCTGCTCATTTCTGAGATAACGGGTAGCGTCTGTGACTACCCTAGTTCCGCATAAAATTCAAGTACTTTTTTTTTACAGGTACCCCATACATGTTTCAAGCACAAGGCTACTTGACACAGTGGTACTCGATGAAATAAAACTGCATACATTTTTTGTTGTTGCCCAGATGAAACTATTTGTTTTACAACCAACACACTCATATTTATCACCAATCACAGGACTTGTGGTGTTAACGTCTCTATCAAATGTTCGGTGCACCTCGAATTTTGACCCAGCCGGAGGTTATTTGGTTTAGTATTACCTATACTGATAACATATTTTTCAAAAAGTGTCCAGCTATGTGTTTTTATGACAACCAGGATCTGGTGTATTCTGACATAAACTGACAACCTCACTGAAACTGTTGTTTCTACAGTGCAACCTAATATAATGTACACCTCATAAGGCATATATATTGTTGACAGTTGTGTACAAATGCAATATGTCATACTAAACAACAACAAAATGTTTTAAAATAAAACTCCTGAAGATATTTACTGTCATTTGGGTGTGTGTACTCAGGTATATATGTAGAGACAGCGAAGAAGATAGTCAGCTTACCTCTACCCCTTTAAAGAATTCTATTAAAACACATGCACTTAACTGACCCCTAGATTATGAAGACCTTAACAGGCATATCAAAGAAATATCAGTATTAAAAAATACACTGTCTGAGGAAGGAAACACCAACCTGACTGTACCTGTATGAAGTAATGACTTAATGTCCTGAACATTAGTGTTGGGAGGAAATCCTGTATGCTGAGTGTGGGTGTCTTCAAGTTACCAGGTGTGGGAATTTCAAATCCATCGGCCATGCTGATTTTCATAATGAACCATCAAAACCATTGGCAGCCACCAATATTCCTGACTATATTTTATTTATAGCCTACTGTAGTTGGAGGTTTTAATATGTGTGATTTTTGGAATTATCATGCAGCTTTCACACATTTATTACTTACTGAAAAAAAACCCTATTTTAAATGACATGATTACCCAAACATCTATTTTCTTACATTATTTTCTAATGTATTCCTACAATCTGTAATCTAGCATTTTATTTAGGTAGTAACTTTGGGTAATACAGCTTTAACAATAAAACAAATTATCAACTTACTCCAAGGTTGATAATAAAATCTGAAGAAAAAGAAATGGTTCTGAATCTAGTATAAAGTTAAAATGCTCTTCATGAGAGCAAACTAAGTGATTATTTAAAAACAAATTTGATCTGTAGATCTAAACATATGTTTAACAAGCTTATTGTTATGTATAAATAAGAACAGAAGGCACAATAGTGACAACAAATTTAATTATGTTTTTGGTAAAGTTTTTCTTCAAATTTACTTACAATTTGGCATAAAACTACAAATTTGTCTAAAATATAACTTAGCACGCTATAAATATGTCAAAATGACAATAAAAATCAAGTTCTTTACAAATCTGAATTTTCATAATTTCATACATGGAAAAATTAACTACGTTAATGGAAACTAAAGACATTAACTCACTATTGGCACATGTTATTGTTAATATAAAAATAAATTGCTATTAAAATCTTAGTTCAGGTTGCCTATATATAACACCATATTTAAGAGCAGTTGTATATGGCAAGTCAAATACCATGTAAAAACAAATTATTTAAAGCTTTACAGTATGAATTATAAACCAAAACCAACTTAAGATATTCTAAAGTTTGCTTATGTTATTTTAAAACTTTTAATGATTTTACGTTTATCATAGAGTTTTCGTATGTCAACAGTTTTTTGCATTGTGAAATGTCCCCGACAAATAAAATATTTTGATGACTAAAATTACATATTAAATATATGTTCTTATTTCGAATATCAGTGTCTGCTTATTCAATGTGTTTCTGGTCATCTTAGTATCTTAGTATCTTAATAGTTGTAAGTAGCCTAAATTGGATTTGGTCATTCATATATATATATATATATATGTGTGTGTGTGTGTGTGTGTGTGTGTGTGTGTGTGTGTGTGTGTGTGTGTGTGTGTGTGTGTGTGTGTGGTGTATTTATGTGTGTATGTATGTATATGTATATGTTGTTAGTGGTGTTTTATATAATATACATGCATATATAATTCTTGATTAGTGTAGATGTATTCCATTCCCGTATTACTGAAATACTTTTTAAATGATAAATTTCAGCCACCTTCTAATACTATATTCTGAAACTCGAGACATGTTTTATGTTCCCGTCTAAATGTACGTGGCAAACAGCACGTAGGACCAATCTTAGACTTCAAAAAAACTGCATTATTCATCTCATTTATAGTCATTTCCCCCTACGTCTTAAAAACTTCAGATATTCGAATACATTAATTTTGTACTTGTAAATACTAATCGAATATTTCACATATCACATTAGCCATCGAATATTTCAAATAGCAAATTAATCATCGAATATTCTAATTCGAATAAGATAAGATACATATATTTATCTTTATATATAAGGTTGACGTCCCCCCCCCCCCGCCCCCAAGATATTTCTTCATAAGAAGACTGCCACTCTGCAGATTAGAAAAAAAAAAAGAAGAAATGTTTTTATTTAACAACGCACTCAACACATTATAGTTACGGTTATATGGCGTCAGACATATGGTTAAGGACCATACAGATATTCGGAGAGGAAACCCGCTGTCGCTACTTCATGGGCTACTACATTTTCGATTAACAGCAGCAAGGGATCATTTATATGCACCATCCCACAGACAGGGTAGTACATACCACGGCCTTTGATATACCAGTCGTGGTGCACTGGCTGGAACGAGAAATAGCGCAATGGGGCCACCGACGGGGATTGATCTCACACCGACCGCGCATCGAGCGAGCGCTGTACCATTGGGTTACGTCCCTCCCTTCTGCAGATTAGTTTGACGAATCTAAACGCAAAGAAACGAGTGGTTTCAAGTATAAACGTTATAACTGACTGAAAGGTTAAACAGAGAGTGCCATGATTTTGCTATCATTGTAAGATGTTTCTCACTAATAAAATATTTTAACGACTAACATTACATATTAAATATAATTATTTTCTTGTTTGGATTATCAGTGTCTGTATATTCAATGTGTTTCTGGTCGTCCTAATATTTGTAAGTAGTCCAAGCTGGAATTGGTCTTCCAATAACTTCGTACGTACGAAAAAAACAACCCAAAACATTAGGGAATAAAATGAAGTTAGACCTAGTACAAATACGAGAACGACAAGAAAACACATTTAATATACAGCCACTGATATTCTAAACAAGACACTATATTTAATACCACCAGTACACCACAACTGGACACAGGCTGTGGTATGTGCTTTCCTGTATGTGGGAAAATGCATATAAAAGATCCCTTGCTGCATTAGGAAATATGTAGCGGGTGTCCTCTGATGACTACGAGTCAGAATTACCAAACCTTTGACATCCAATAGCCAATGTTTATTAGTCAATGTTCTCTGGTGGTGTCGTTAAACAAAACAAACTTTAGCTATATTTAATATGTAATTTTAGTCGTTAAAATATCTTACAATGGCAGCAAACTCAGGATAGGCTCTTTAGCCTGGTATTTCGTGCAGGAAAATGCATTTAATATGTGAGTTTTATCGTTAAAACGTCTCTGTTAATGAGCAACAGTACTAACAATGGCAACAAACTCAGGATAGGCTCTTTAGCCTGGTATTTCGTGCAGGAAAATGCATTTAATATGTGAGTTTTATCGTTAAAACGTCTCTGTTAATGAGCAACAGTACTAACAATGGCAACAAACTCAGGATAGGCTCTTTAGCCTGGTATTTCGTGCAGGAAAATGCATTTAATATGTGAGTTTTATCGTTAAAACGTCTCTGTTAATGAGCAACAGTACTAACAATGGCAACAAACTCAGGATGGGCTCTTTAGCCTGGTATTTCGTGCAGGAAAATGCATTTAATATGTGAGTTTTATCGTTAAAACGTCTCTGTTAATGAGCAACAGTACTAACAATGGCAACAAACTCAGGATAGGCTCTTTAGCCTGGTATTTCGTGCAGGAAAATGCATTTAATATGTGAGTTTTATCGTTAAAACGTCTCTGTTAATGAGCAACAGTACTAACAATGGCAACAAACTCAGGATAGGCTCTTTAGCCTGGTATTTCGTGCAGGAAAATGCATTTAATATGTGAGTTTTATCGTTAAAACGTCTCTGTTAATCAGCAACAGTACTAACAATGGCAACAAACTCAGGATAGGCTCTTTAGCCTGGTATTTCGTGCAGGAAAATGCATTTAATATGTGAGTTTTATCGTTAAAACGTCTCTGTTAATGAGCAACAGTACTAACAATGGCAACAAACTCAGGATAGGCTCTTTAGCCTGGTATTTCGTGCAGGAAAATGCATTTAATATGTGAGTTTTATCGTTAAAACGTCTCTGTTAATGAGCAACAGTACTAACAATGGCAACAAACTCAGGATAGGCTCTTTAGCCTGGTATTTCGTGCAGGAAAATGCATTTAATATGTGAGTTTTATCGTTAAAACGTCTCTGTTAATGAGCAACAGTACTAACAATGGCAACAAACTCAGGATAGGCTCTTTAGCCTGGTATTTCGTGCAGGAAAATGCATTTAATATGTGAGTTTTATCGTTAAAACGTCTCTGTTAATCAGCAACAGTACTAACAATGGCAACAAACTCAGGATAGGCTCTTTAGCCTGGTATTTCGTGCAGGAAAATGCATTTAATATGTGAGTTTTATCGTTAAAACGTCTCTGTTAATCAGCAACAGTACTAACAATGGCAACAAACTCAGGATAGGCTCTTTAGCCTGGTATTTCGTGCAGGAAAATGCATTTAATATGTGAGTTTTATCGTTAAAACGTCTCTGTTAATCAGCAACAGTACTAACAATGGCAACAAACTCAGGATAGGCTCTTTAGCCTGGTATTTCGTGCAGGAAAATGCATTTAATATGTGAGTTTTATCGTTAAAACGTCTCTGTTAATCAGCAACAGTACTAACAATGGCAACAAACTCAGGATAGGCTCTTTAGCCTGGTATTTCGTGCAGGAAAATGCATTTAATATGTGAGTTTTATCGTTAAAACGTCTCTGTTAATGAGCAACAGTACTAACAATGGCAACAAACTCAGGATAGGCTCTTTAGCCTGGTATTTCGTGCAGGAAAATGCATTTAATATGTGAGTTTTATCGTTAAAACGTCTCTGTTAATGAGCAACAGTACTAACAATGGCAACAAACTCAGGATAGGCTCTTTAGCCTGGTATTTCGTGCAGGAAAATGCATTTAATATGTGAGTTTTATCGTTAAAACGTCTCTGTTAATGAGCAACAGTACTAACAATGGCAACAAACTCAGGATAGGCTCTTTAGCCTGGTATTTCGTGCAGGAAAATGCATTTAATATGTGAGTTTTATCGTTAAAACGTCTCTGTTAATCAGCAACAGTACTAACAATGGCAACAAACTCAGGATGGGCTCTTTAGCCTGGTATTTCGTGCAGGAAAATGCATTTAATATGTGAGTTTTATCGTTAAAACGTCTCTGTTAATCAGCAACAGTACTAACAATGGCAACAAACTCAGGATTATCCCTTTAATGGAGATAGATTTATGCTGAAATTTATCCTCAATAAATTGCTAAATAATTAATCATTTTGGTATTCTGATTATACGGATGCAATAGCTGTTGGGGGGAGGGGTGATGTATTGCGTTAAATCCCCACTGGGGTACAATGTATTGGTGAAAATGAGTAGAGGGGACTGAGAAGGGAGGACTGGCCAGCGAGAAATATCTTGCATAAGCATAATTCAGGCGCGAATCCAGGAAAGTCGAGGGGTGGATCCGCTGCTCACGACGAAAACTAAATTGTCTCACTTATTTTAAATGAACAACTCCATTTAAATAATTGCATGAAGATCCACCCGCTGGAAATAAGTCTGGATCCACGCTAGTTGTTGAAAATTTAGCTGTTCCATCAAATTCTCCATATCATGTATTTATAATCCCAATCCATTCTCCGTTTAAATACCATGTATAGTCTTCCACATTATACACACGAAACATGAAGTCAAAAACCAATAACATCATGGAAAGAAAGAAAAATGAAACAAATACAACAATAACATTTAGTGACATGGTCCCACCAGAAATTAATTTATTATTTCAGTGCTGCTCCCATTCAATTAGTCTTAACCTAATATTAACGATAATGGCAGAAAACGAGGTATGTCACCGAGTGCGCCTGCGCACTGGCACGATTAGCTCACGTACGGATAACACCGGAAGCTCTCAAACTCTTTTCTTGCGCTTCAGGTTCCATTGTACCAAATCAATCCCTATTGCTGATATTGTTATCGTTTATTTATAAAACAGATATAAGCAGCGTACCAAGACACCCAGGCAGTACATCAGTAAAACGTGGAGGATGCATTGCAGATCGAATAAAAATATATTAGACAAATTTATTATAGTGATCAAACAGGTTTCATAAAATGTAGAAATATGGAGGAAAACATAAAGTTTATAAGTGACATAATGTAATACATGGAACACAATATCCCTAGTATGTTACTATTAATAGATTCTGAAAAAGCTTTGTGCTCTCCTTTGTGGATTTAATTGAAAAAGCTTTACATTTGTTCAATTTTAAAATATCTATAAAACAATTGATAAAAACTTTATATAATAATTGAACATCAAGAGTACTCCAAAACTGATTTTTATCTGAAAGTTTCAAATTAGAACGTGGATGTAGGCAAGGTGATTCCTCTCGCCATGTATTTTTATTATAAATGTAGAAATCCTCGCAGTATTAATTAGAAATTCAGACAAAATAAAAAATATTTAAAAATATGTGGAGAGGACTTGCTCACAACCTTTCGACACAACCTTTATTCTGGATGGATCTCCCAAACACCTTTAACACACCTTAATAATATTAGACTTATATGCTGATGTTTCTGGCTTGAAGATAAACTATTAGAAGTAGAATGTCATATTGATAGGCAGCAAAAAATACTCAATCAATGTCTATCGTGGCGTAAGATGGAAATTTGAATGGGGTGCAGAACATTTGAAAATGGTAGGAGTAAAGTTTTCAATTTACATAAAACAAATTACTGCGTTTAATTTTGAAACTAACGTTAAATAACAAATTTAATGAAGATCTGGTCTATCAGGACTAGCAAGAGAATAGACGTTTTTCAATCTTTAATAATTCCTAAAATAGCTCATCTATTAATTTCATTGCCTAACCCGCCAGGACAAACAATAATATAAATAAATAAATTAAATGTCTTTTAATTTGATCTGCAAAATAAACCAGATATTATGAAACGGAAAATTTTAACTCAAAGCTATTCAAATGGTGACATTATAATGCTAAATATTTTTTAATTTTACTATCTATATGGATTAGCAGGCTCTTTTCATCTAACGCAAAATGGAAAATTGTGTGTGAAGTTACTACAAAATTATCTGTACAAAAACGTATTACGTGCGGAGATTATTTTATCAAAATTCAAATTAAAAAATGAAATTTAAAAAAACAACAACCCCAAAACGTTTTACATAGTTGGTGGTTAATTTAACAAAAATAAATTCCAGAAAGCAAAAATGAAATAATCAAAATCAATATTTGGTATAACAGTAAAATTATTATTGACAAGAAACCTATATATTATGAAAACTTCATTAAAAATGGTGTCATATTTATACAAGATCTAATGAATGAATAAGGTCGATTTTTAAACTATGAAGTATCTAGAATGACATTTCAAATACTGTACAATCGATTTTTTTTAGAATTTGCACCTTTAATAAAAGCAATTAAAACTTTTATACATGAGACAACAGGTAATAACCGCCAATCCTATGTGTCCTTTTAAATTGGGATGCAAAGAAATGTACAGCATTTTAAACCAATCAACAATAGTGCCAACTTCCCAACGCAAATATTCAAATGTAGGTTACATATTATCGTCACGTGCATAAAAGACTCAACTTTAACTATTGTTTCAATATAGAATCTTACATCGAATAATAACAACAAACACTATTCTTTATAACATATTTTGCCATACAGTCAGAAACATTGGAACATTTGTTCTAGGACTAGGACCAAGGTGAACATATTCAATACAATAAGCATGGACAGTATTGTTTGGAATTGTACATAGCAACAAAGGTATAATGGTATTTGTTAATTAGCTCATTATTAATGTTAAATATTATATTATATTATATTATATTATATTATATTATATTATATTATATATAAGCAAAGCACTTTTAAACATTATAAAAGATAGAATACAAATATCTGGGGCGGATCTAGAGGGGGGTCCAAGGTGTCCGGACCCCCTCCCCTCTCAATTTTTTTTTTTTTGGCCAGCGTCCCTGTTGTAGCACTATTATATTATGGTCCATGTGAACCGTGTAATTTTTCAATAGTGCCTTTTCATAATGTTATGGTGCCCTTTTTGTCTTAGATCCCCCCCCCCCCCATCAGAAAAGCTGGATCCGCCCCAGAATATATATATATATAAGCAAAGCACTTTTAAACATTATAAAAGATAGAATACAAACTGAAAAATATATACTTTACAAAAATTGTGTGGTTAAAGAATATGAACAATATTGGGCACTTTCGTTCACATCCCAGGAAAAAAAGACATAGCATATTTATTACAAGACAAAATGTACTACTTCTATTTGAACATCTGATCCTTTTTTTTTGGTTCTTTTTTTCTCTTAAACCTTTTTCTGTCTTTAATTCTAATTTCACTGCAAACCCGATATATTACAAATTTCTTTTTTGATGTATCAATGTTTAATTATACTATTATAATGTACCATATGTAGTTATATTATGTTTATTTGATGTATTAATGTTTAATTATACTATTATAATGTACCATATGTAGTTATATTATGTTTATTTGATGTATCAATGTTTAATTATACTATTATAATGTACCATATGTAGTTATATTATGTTTATTTGAACTTAGAGCATGACATGTTTGTTTGGGGGGTTAATACACTATTTAAAAATAATAATATAAAAGATTAATAAAACCTGTTGCACCTCACATTTAATCTACCAGCGAAGAAAATAGGAGGTCACACAATTATTTGATGAATATTTCCGATTTGGGGCCATCCTACACTTGCTTCAACATCTAGTGTATATCGCATAACAACTCCATCCTAAATAAAAGTGTATTTATTTTACAAGTATTCAACGTGACATATTACTACCAATCAGAGGATTAGCTGCTTTTACTCCGTATATTAGGTGCACCTCGAACTTAGAACCGGATGCTTCTGCTTTGGTACAATGCAACCTTCAGCAACAATTTCTCACAGCCTGAAATATGTACATGTCACGGCTGTATTGATGTATTTAGAATGAACAATCCATTATAAATGTATAGTTAAAAAGTAAAAAAAAACTACAAAAATCCCCAAAAGAATAAAAAGGAAAGACACTGATCCCCCCCCCCCCCAAAAAAAAAAAAAAAAACAACCCAAAACCAAACCAAACAACAACAATAAGCGTACGAGACGCTGGGGTGACTCCTCCACCCAGTCCTGGAAAAAAATCCTCACATTCAGGAAAAAACAATAGAGATATTCGGGCAAAATGAGCTGGCCAGAACACTTTTTACCACATATTTTCATCATTCTACCTACACTATTAGTTGTAATCCATATAACAAAAATACGTGGCGATTCGTTTACAACCCTATTTGGCAGTAATGCTAATATGAATAAACGTTTAATCCAGATTTGGGCAATTTTGTTTAATTCGCGCAAAAATCAGCCTGTCCCCCTTTCAAAAGTGGGAGCCCGTATGCCTATAACAACAACAAACAAACAAACGAGGAAAAAACCTCGAAGAAATAAAAACAAAACAATGCACCCATTATTCAACAGCACATTTATTAAATGTTACGTTAATATTTTCTTAAGATGTGGACAGTTTGTCAAACTTAAATACGTGAAGCCAGTGACGTGAATCCGCGAACTTCCTTACAGACAAGAGTTATATTCACATTTCCAACAGAACGTGGGCATGCATCAAACAGGCATAAACATACCTTATTACTTACTCTTGGTCACCAACTACGTCATGGTCACTCAGTTGAACGGAAAATAAACAAATCAAAACAAAAGTACAACACACAAATCAAATAGAAAACAACAAAGAAACAGAAAAAACACACCCGTAAAAAAAAACCCCAACCCCACAAAATCCCACAAATAAAGAAGCTGAAAAAAAAGAAGAAAAAAGAGAGAAAGAAAACCAGAACCCCCCCCCCACCAAAAACAAACAACATCCCCCAACTTCCCCACCCCCACCCCCACCCCCACCCCGAATGAATGTTTAACGATACCCCATCGGCTATTGCGTGTCAAACTAAGGTAAGGTATGTGAATATGATTGAATAGAATAGAATAAATGTCTAAGACACCCCAACACGAAAAATACATCGGCTATTGGGTGTCAAACTAGGAGGTAAAGTATATGAATAGGAATGAATTAAAAATACAAGTATATGAATAGAATGAATTAAAAATACAACTTATATAATAATGTAAAACAAAACAAAAACAAACAACAGTGTGAAGTGATGTGGGTAAAAACAAATACCAATACGAATAGCAAGGTTAGTATATTTTAAAACTTTAAATCAATTGTGGATGAAATTTAAAAGATATGTTAAATGTGTATGACCGATAAGACCAGCACACAAGACCACCTCATCCTTTCTGCAACTGCACCGTTCCCAAAATATATATTGGTTAAAATGATGTTTAAAATCACTGAATGGGATACTATCATTGGCATGGTTCAAATTCAAAGCAGACTTGGCTGCCGAGTCTGATTTTTCATTGCCCTTAATGTCAACTGTTTGGGTACCCAACAAAATATGACATGTTTATTGGCAAGGGATGTTCTAGCTGTATGTATTGTAATGGTTGGAGACACGAAAGTGAGTGTGAAAATAATATATTTGAACGCACATGAATTCTTAATCTTTTCCGGGGATTTAATGATTGCCCAAATTTCAGAAGTAAATATGAATGCCAAATCGGGCAATCTTATGGACTTCATTGTGTCTTTTAGAAAAACTGTAGCATTTACTAAACGTATGCGGCCATGAAATAATCGTATATGGTGTATATGCTCAAACGCAAGCTGCAGATGCATCAGATGAAATGTTAGTGTGCAGTTCCAGAAGAAATGATATTGTTTATGTGATTCTTTCTTTCTTTTTTTCAAGTGTTGATAAAAAAAACTATCTTTTGTAACAATTTTTTTTGGTGTTTGTAACTCGATCATCCAATGCCCCCACCCACTCCGTATAGTCAAAACAGTGCAGGTTAAAGTGACATTCCTGAGTTTGCTGCATTGTAAGATGTTTCCGACAAATAAAATAGTTCTACGATTAAACTTACATATTAAATATATTTTCTTGTTTAGAATATCAGTGTCTGTATATCCAATGTGTTTCTGGTCGTCTTAATATCTGTAAGAAGCCCAGACTGGATTTTGTCTTCAAATAATTTCGTACGTACGAAAAAATTATGTTTTAGGAAATAAATGAAATTTAACCTAGTACAAATATTAGAACGATCAGAAACACGTTTAATATACAGCCACTAATATTTTATATGTAATTACAATCGTTAAAAAGTCTCTGTTAGTCGATAACATCTTAAAAATTGCAGCAAACTCAGGAATGTCCCTTTGACCTAATCATGGTAGTCCTATAACTAACGAAATTGTACATTAAACCATAGTTAATCTGGTCGCTTTTTAGGCCACGACTCCAGCAACAGTGACGTCACATGCAACATCAAGGGGAAAAAACCCACCGCGTCATGGAACAATATTAAACACTGCACGTACGCACTGATTCTAAAGTTCGTATGCACTTACAGGATTAATAACTTAAATTGTACAAATGACGTAAACCATCTATAATTATAATGTATACTCTACGCCAAATGTTTCGGTGACGATGTGCAGGCTTTATGAAACATTCGCCGAATTTTAACCTAAACCGTATGTAAATCAGCCCGGATGTTTTTGTTTATTGTATTGCCAGCCACATTGTTATCAGATTTCCTTTCAAAGTGGACGAACGTATTCAATGCCACGCGTATCTCTTGATGACCACTGGACTATTGTAATCCATAACACCACAGTGGGAAGTTGCGCTTTATTTCCACGTGCGCAGAAACAAACTATGGACTCTGTGGCGACGTCACCAATAAAACAAGCATTGTGAGAGTAATGCTAAAGATATACACGTCCCCTATCGGGCCTCACAGATATTCGTATCTTCTAAAATTCAAAAAAATACACGTCCCCTACTGGGCCTCACAAATATTCGTATCTTCTATATTCTAAGGGCCATAACTCTGTCAAACATAGCTAAATTCCATATTTGACAGAGTAATGGCCCTTGAATACATTTCCATGAAAGTCAAATTTGATGTATGTTCCAATCTACAACTTTGACCATTCATGGACGTCTTCAGATATTGTCAACTACAGTTTGTCGCCGTCACCGACCTTACGGTATTGTGGCGCGTGAACATGCTTATAAAACTTTAAAAGAGTTTGAACTGAAGACTCTAACAGGTTTGGGACTTTAACGTCATGGCAACGCCATAGAAATTGTATGCCTCTGACGTCATTTGAGTTTGAATATAGACTAAAAGTTTTATAGATCTTAAAGGGACATTCCTGAGTTTGCTGCACGTTTTAAGATGTTATCGACTAACAGAGACTTTTTAACGATTGTAATTACATATCAAATATATTTTTCTGCATAAAATATCAGTGGCTGTATATTAAACGTGTTTATGATCGTTCTAATATTTGTACTAGGTTAAATTTCATATTATTTCATCTTATTTCCTAAAATATAGTTTTTTCGTACGTACGAAATTATTTGAAGACAAAATCCAGTTTGGGCTTTTTACAAAAAATTAAGACGACCAGAAACACATTGAATATACAGAGACTGATATTCTAAACAAGAAAATGTATTTAATACGTAAGTTTAATCGTAGAAATATTTTATTAGTCGGAAACATCTTACAATGCAGCAAACTCAGGAATGTCCCTTGAATGACAAAATCGTATTCCATGATTGAAAAATAATATCTCTGCAAAAGGCACAGTTGAAAAGATATTTTAGGCAAGTGGTGATTGCTTCCATGATCCAAAACCATGTGCTCGTCTTTAGGAGGACCGCCACTCCCCTAAGAGATGTGTAACAGGATGTTTCATCCCTCCTGCACCGCCTGTAGGTTAAAGTTCGTTTTATTTAAAGGGACATTCCTGAGTTTGCTGCATTGTAAGATGTTTCCGAAAAATATAATATTTCTACGATTAAACTTACATATTAAATATATTTTCTTGTTTAGAATATCAGTGTCTTTATATTCAATGTGTTTCTGGCCGCCTTAATATTTGTAAGAAGTC
Organism: Gigantopelta aegis; assembly: GCF_016097555.1. Taxonomy (NCBI): domain Eukaryota; kingdom Metazoa; phylum Mollusca; class Gastropoda; order Neomphalida; family Peltospiridae; genus Gigantopelta; species Gigantopelta aegis. The sequence continues at coordinate 8,961,138 of NC_054712.1, read as the reverse complement.
CAAACTGGATTCTGTCTTCAAATAATTTCGTACGTACGAAAAAAAAAATAGTTTAGGAAATAAAATGAAATTAAACCTAGTACAAATAGTAGAACGATCAGAAACACGTTTAATATATAGCCTCTAATATTTTATGCAGAAAAATATATTTGATATGTAATTACAATCGTTAAAAGTCTGTGTTAGTCAATAACATCTTAAAAATTGCAGCAAACTCAGGAATGTCCCTTTAATCCCTTTAATCATTGGCTATTGGATGTAAAAAAATTGATACATTTGACATCCGCCTGTAGGAGGACTGTTACTCCCAAGACTAGCTTCGAAAACCCAAACTTGCACAGAATAGAGACCAATGGAATATATAAATATCTGAATCGCTATAAACCAGTGGTGATACCAGGTGTTCACGAAAGGCAGGTATATCCTGCTCCACCTTTGGCACCCTTCATGCGCACAGTATACAACTATCAAGTCCATAGTTAAAATGTACCACGGGCCAAGATCTTGCGACCCGTCACGATTGCCCATGCCTTCGACAACGCTACCGGGAGCCGGTACCGGGAGGTGAACCCAGTACATACCAGCGTTATGTCCGAAGTTTGAACCTGTTTGAACCTCATCTCACAACCCACATGCAAGGTGTGATCGGTTCCAGGCGACACGGGTGCATTGCATGCATCCACGCATACGGCGCCCATATACACATCGCTGAAGTGTGAAGAAAACGTTTCGGACGATTTGCCGGAAACTGCCCTGAATATTCTCATGGGTAAGTGAATCGCCATGTCAGTTAGTCCATATACTAGATTTAACTTTCGTTTATGTGATGAAAGAAAGTGTTTACCTCTGCAAGAACGATTTTGTTACATCAAAAAAACTTTTGGCGCGCAATATAACAGGAAGCCTCTGGCAAATCTAGTTCATGTCATGCTAATGTTTGTGGACATTTCACGTTTGCACGTTTCAAACTCAGCACTGCCTAGGAAATATTTTATGAATGTGACTAAGGGCAAAGGGGAGCTTGGACCAACTTTCTGAAATGGGCACTACACTGGAAATTGTAAACATATTGTTATTTAAAAGCGGGTAAGTTTTTTACGGGGACAAAGAAAGCAATGTTTTATTTAACGACGCACTCAACACATTGTATTTACGGTTATATGGCGTCAGATTTAAGGGGGAAAAGTCCAAAACCAATCTTGGAAGTTGCTTAATATGAACCATTATATTGAATGACATTAAATTATCAACACAGAAAACAGCAGCGATTTAAAGAAAGTTTGTTTTGTTTAACGACACCTCTAGAGCACATTGATTTATTAATCATCAGCTATTGGATGTCAACCATTTGGTAATTCTGACATGTAGTCATCAGAGGAAACCCGCTACATTTTTCCTAATACAGTAGAGATCATTCCCACAGACAGGGAAGCACATACCACGGCCGTTGACCAGTTTGTGGTGCACTGTTTGGAAAAAAAAAAAAAAAAAAAACCCACACTCAATTGAATGGATCCGCCGAGGTAGTTCGATCCTGCGACGCAAGCACCTAAAACGAGCACTCAACCGACTGAGCTAAATCCCGCCTCTGCGATTTAAAGAATAACCTTTGTAAATTGTATTTCATTATTAAAAAAGGAACAAGTTATTGACTAAATATTCATGTAATGGGCGGGACGTAGCCCAGTGGTAAAGCTCGGTCGGTTTGAGATCGATTCCCGTCGGTGGGCCCATTGGGTTATTTCTCGTTCCAGCCAGTGCACCACGACTGGTACATCAATGACCGTGGTATGTGCTATCCTGTGTGGGATGGTGCATATAAAAGATCCCTTGCTACTAATGGAAAAATGTAGCGTGTTTCCTCTCTAAGACTATGTCAAAATTACCAAATGTTTGACATCCAATAGCCGATGATTAAGAAATCAATGTGCTCTAGTGGTGTCGTAAAACAAAACAAACTTTAACTTTAAATATTCATGTATGTTAAAGAGGTTGGACACGTAACTAGAATATCACCATGTTCCACTCAATGTATATAAAAGAAATCTCTGAAACTTGTAGTAAAAATATTTTCAATGAAATCCTTTCGGGTAAGGAACCAAAACTGATATGTAGGGACTTGATGGCTTTATTTTCGACCATCTTAAGATGCAATACCACATTGGAATCGGCACAGTCTTTAAAACTGGTGGAAAAAATTGTACAACTAGGTCCTGTGTCACAGTAGTTTCACTTATTTTAAGAACTTTACTTCAAAAGGTGACCATACTTGACACATATCTTGAAGAAGGATCCTCCACCTCAGTGTGAGCACTGTCAGTGTACTCAGACGGTACGCCACATTTTGGCGGAGTGCAATCATCTGAAGGAAACTAGAAAAGATATATTTGGACGAAGAAATGTGATGGAATCATTTCGATTAACCATCCTGAACCTGTTTTCATGACACTGACTGTTATTATAAATTTTAATTTTACTTCCTTGTGATACATGTGAAGGCCTATTTGTTTGTATTTGTTGCACAGTTCTTTACACTGTGTTTTAATTTAACTTTTAAAATTTGATATTCACTTATTATTTTGCATTTACCATAGTCCGACAGCCAATAGTCGATGTATTTTTCGTGCTGGGGTGTCGTTAAACATTCATTCATTCAAAAGGTGGCACAATCTCAGATTAGGTTTTTCAATGACACCATTACAGTTACTAAACTAATGTAATGCATTTAATAAATTAAAATACACTAACTAATTTTCGATACTGATAACAGTCTTTTAAGGTTTTTCGTTCCAGTAACAATGCTTCAAGAGCTCGGCCCCGGGACAAGCATGTAAATAATTTACCCGAACCCGCTTCAAGTTAATACTGTGATTTCCATGCATTATCAGGAATGACCAGTCTACACGTTAAAGGGACATTCCAGAGTTCGCTGCATTGTAAAATGTTTCCGACTAATAAAATATTTCTACGATTAAACTTACATATTAAATATATTTTCTTGTTTAGAATATCAGTGTCTGTATATGCAATGTGTTTCTAGTCGTCTTAATATTTGCAAGAAGCCCAAACTGGATTTTGTACGAAAAACAAATGTTAGGAAATAAAATGAAATTTACGCTAGTACAAATATTAGAACGATGGGAAACACGTTTAATATACAGCCACTAGTATTTTATGCAGAAAAATATATTTGATATGTAATTATAATCGTTAACAAGGCCCTATTAGTCGATAACATCTTAAAAATTGCAGCAAACTCAGGAATGTCCCTTTAACAGCTAAAATACCCAAGACCTGCACGTTTGCATTTCACGAAGAATATTTATTGTCAGGACCCGTAACAGTTAAACTACCTTTGGAAAAATCTCAACTGCCTGTGGCCCACAGCTCTGGGACGTACCTTAACTTGAGGGGTATTATGTAGCAGTGTTTCTACTGGCAGTAACTTGTGGGAATTTCTCTATCAGCTAACGGGTAGAGCACTGGATTCTCACACACAGAGTCAGTTGTTCAAATCCCTTAAATAGGAAAACATTTATCTGTTATATTCGGTCATATTAATACCTTCTAATATTACAATCTGGTTACAAATTAAAGCGACTGTTTTGATGTTATATAAGTCTTAACTTAATATTAATTATGTTATGCTGTGCTGTGCTGTGCTATGTTATGAGTATATATGTTATGTATGTCATTTTGTTATGCATGTCATTTTTTAAATGTTATAATTCATTGTTATTGTTAGTTATGTTGTAAACATTTGTCAAAAAGTAAAACATTTTTTTTTTGACAAATACAATTATTGTTATTATTATTATGAACGCTGTACATATTGTATTGTGTAAAGTTAGACCATGCTATGTTAAAGGGACATTCCTGAGTTTGCTGCACTTTTAAAGATGTTATCGACTAACAGAGACTTTTTAACGATTGTAATTACATATGAAATATATTTTTCTGCATAAAATATTAATGGCTGTATATTAAACGTGTTTCTGATCGTTCTAATATTTGTACTAGGTTAAATTTGATTTTATTTCCTAAATTATTATTTTTCGTACGTACGAAATTATTTGAAGGCAAAATCCAGTTTCGGCTTCTTACAAATATTAACACGATCAGAAACACATTGAATATACAAACACTGATATTCTAAACAAGAAAATATATTTAATATGTAAGTTTAATCGTAGAAATATTTTATTAGTCGGAAACATCTTACAATGCAGCAAACTCAGGAATGTCGCTTTAAGCTATACTATACTATGTTATTCAATTTTATTACCCCACAGAAAACATATATAGTTTAAAGATTTTGATTTTGCCATACATATCTCTGCTTTCATTGTTAAATTTTGTAATATAACAACATGTATAGATATTTACGTTTTGAATGGTATCTGTAAACGGGAATAAAATGGAACGTTATAGCCAGAACAGTTATAATGTGGGTTACGTCGTTTGTAGACGCATATGAGAGAGACAAAAATGGTTGATGTAATATTTCGAATAACAAATTAGTGAAATAATTTTCTTTCTTTTGTTACCTCTTTAAAGTGACAAGTGACAAGTGAATCATTTTCTTTCTTTTGTTACCTCTTTAAAGTGACAAGTGACAAGTGAAAATTATTTCACTGAGGAAATATATTTAATGACTGCTAACTCTTTTATTACCCTCTATTTATGCTATATGCTATGCCACTTTACGTTACGTTACAGTTACACAGTTGTAAGTTATTGTTATGTCCTGTTAGCTTTTTTAACAACAAAAACGTCATAATTGATTTTAGGGGTGGGACGTAGCCCATTGGTAACGCGCTCGCCTGATGTGAGGTCGTTCTAGCATCTCCCTGTTGGTGGTCCTTGCTGCTTATGGACAAATGTGGCCCATCGCGTGGCGGCAGCGGGTTTCTTCTCTCATAATTAACCATATGTTCAAAGCTCTGTGACCGTAATAAAAGAGTCGTTCGTGATTAAATAAAACATTCCCTCCTTTCACACAAGTGTTTCGTGTCCTTTATACCTTTGGTCTGTGTGGTCCTTAACCATATGTCTGACGGCATATAACCGTAAATAAAATGTGTTGAGTGCGTCGTTAAATAAAACACTTCTTTCTTTCTTTATACCTTTGGTTAAAGGGAAGTAACTGTTAGAGGTTTATCATTATTTGTTGAGCCACCATAAATCATGAAGTGTGGCATATGGGCAGCCCGCATCCTCGTAAACAACTACGTTTGCTTTGTAAACAGGACATCAGTCTACTAAAAGTCATTTTTATCTTAATGTAGTAATTTTCATGTTGCTAAATAACCCCCTCCAAAACAAACAACAACAACCAACAACAAAAAACTCCAACCCCAAACCTCCCATTAAATTCTTCTCTGTTTCTCTCGTGTGTATGGGTATATATATATATATATATATATATATATATATATACTCTTCAAAAGAAGAAACGCAAAACCACATTGTCGTAACATTTGGAGAATTGATTTAATTATTGAATGGTGAGTCCGATAATTACCAAATGTTGCAGGATTGTTCACAATTCACTCTAGTCCATTGTGAGTAAGTGATAGGACACACCACCAAGGTCAAGGTTATCTGGAGTCAATACCGGGTGTGGCCTCCGCGGTGTTGACAACTGCCTGGCACCGCCTGCCCATTGAAGCAACCAGAGTACGGATGACGTCCCGGGGGATGGTGGCCCACTCGGCCTGCAAGGCTGCTGCCAGCTCGGGCAGGGTCTGGGGCTGTGGTTGTCGCTGTCGGAGGCGTCGGTCCAACTCGTCCCATAGATGCTCAATTGGGTTCAAATCCGGTGGTATCGATGGCCAAGGAAGGACATTAATGTTGTTGTTCTGTAGGAAAGCCGTTGTGAGACGTGCTGTGTGAGGCCTGGCGTTGTCATGTTGGAACACTGCGTTGGCGTTGGCCATAACTGGAACGATGTGTGGCCGGGGGATCTGGTCAATGTAGCCCTGTGCATTCAGGTTGCCCTGCACGTGGACCAGGTCAGTTCTGCCAGTGTGTGAGATGGCTGCCCACACCATGACACTACCCCCGCCGAATCTGTCCACTTCCTGCACGCAGTTTGCCGCATAACGTTCACCACGACGCCTATACACGCGACATCTTCCATCATGACGTCGGAGCAGAAATCGGGACTCGTCACTGAACCACACCTGTCTCCATCGCAGTTGAGGCCATTGTCGATGAATCTGGCACCACTGCAGTCGGAGTCGACGGTGTTGTGGTGTTAAGATGACACCTCGAACTGGACGTCTGGCACGAATTCCTACCTCACGTAGGCGGTTCCGTACGGTCTGGTCGGATATCCTGCGCAAACCTGGTATTGCTGCGGCTGTGGAGGTGGCAGTAGTCAATCGTTCCCGAAGGTGGCGTACCCGGATGTAGCGGTCCTGCCCGGGGGTAGTGACCCGTGGTCGACCGGATCTAGGGAGGTCACGTGTTGATCCATGTTGCTGGTAACGGTCCCACAGTCTGGAAATGGTGCTTGGGGACACATGGAATGCCCTGGCAACGGCCGTTCTGGATTCGCCTGCGTCTAGTCGGCCGATGGCATTGTTTCTCTGCGGTTCACTGAGACGTGGCATGTCCTGGATTGTCAACTGTCGGCCAGATACAGAGGCCAGGCAAGCGAACACCCTGCACTTTTATACTGTCGGTGTTCATGTTGCACGTGCAGACAACGCACGTGCAGTGGTGACATGGTTTGCACGTGGCTGCGTTTTTGCGAATATTCACATTTTGGAACTTTATTGTACAGTAGCTGCGTTTTATCGAATGTAACCGTGGGAATGTGTTTGGGACATGCAATGACCTTATATTCACAAAGCATGAACCGGTAGGAAACATAAAATCGGAGTTATAACCCATTTGTACCCTTTTGCGTTTCTTTTTTTGAAGAGTATATATATATATATCGCGTGGCGTGTTTATTTGTGTGTGTCAGTGTGTGTATGTGTTTAAATGTGTCTGAGTATGTGTGTATGTGTGTGTGTGTGTTTGTGTGTGTGTGTGTATGTGTGTGTGTGTGTGCGTGTGTGTTTGTGCGTGCGTGCGTGCGTGCGTGCATTTATATATTTGTTTTTGTGTGTATGTGGTATGTGTATGTGTGGTATATATATATATATATGTGTGTGTGTGTGTGTGTGTGTGTGTGTGTGTGTGTGTGTGTGTGTGTTTAACGACATTTCAAAATAAAACAAAACTTAAAACAAAAATAAATATATTTTTATTCAGCATATGTACAGAACATAGAAGACAGGATAGCAAGTACCACAGTGTTTTGATAAACCAATCGTAAACCGCTTGTCAAATAGTGAGTCTTGGATTGACTTATATTATTCTACTATACAGTAATTTATATTATGTGTTCCATTTCATGTCACACTAAAATAACTACGAATACAGCAAGAGGACAAACAAAAAAGAAAACAAAAACAAACAAACCAACCTAAAACACCCCCACCCCCCGAGAAAAACAAACACCAACAAACAAAATACATAGAAAACATAGATGGGCATTAAAAATTGAAAATGTAACTCAGACTTCCGCCCCCTCAGACGCCCGCCGTTACTGCTCGTTATATGTTTCAGATGCTAGTTCTTTCCCGTTAGTCTTTTACCCCTCGTTAGCATCATCCGATGATCCATTTGTGATGCCATCAGGTTTAAGTCTTGTAGGTGCTAGCTTTTCGGGCCAACCCAGATTCTGAGCACAGCCTATAGAGGAGGTATATCTAGGCGACCGGCCTCGGTGGCTTAAAGGCAAAGCAATGAACCTTAAGGCTGGTAGGTACCGGGTTTGTATCCCGGTACCGGCTCCCACGCAAAGCGAGTTTAATGACTCAGTGGGTAGGTGTAAAGCCACTATATCAGCTTCTCTCTAACTAACTACCAACAAACCCTCTGTCCTGGACAGGCAGTCCAGATAGCTGATATGTGTGCCCAGGACAGCGTGCTTGAACATTAATTGGATATCAGCACGAAAATAAACTGAAATGAATGAGGGGTTTCAGTGCTATCCCCGATTCAGCACAGTGAGAAAGTACGTAAGCACTTTCTCTGTAATTATACCGAGTTTGTAAGTGTACCGACTTTCTCTGTAACTATATATTAACCTCTGTCCCAGATAAATAAGGTGTGTACCAAAGACAACGTGCTTAATCCGCAAGTGGATATACGCACAAAAATAAACTAGAACAAGGAAATTAATTCGACTCCGCCCACTAATATATTTGACATAAGTTATCAAGTCATCAATAATATTGCATGCGTTTATGCATTCAAATGATGATATTGGGTCACCGAAATGGTATGTTTCCATGGCGTATATTGAAATAGCGAAGGAGGGCCAAGGACGGGGATGGTGGGGGGTTATGATTGAGAGATGGACAATATGAGAGTATTGAATGATTAAAGACAGCCCAGCACGAAAAAGAAATACATTGAGAAACAAAAAGAAAAAAATAATGAAGTGGCCTGAAACCTTTTCACCATGAATTTCCATCAATTTAGTCATAATATTCGTTGTAATCTACTTAGAAATGCATAGTGATTCGTTTGGAACCCTATATAGCTGATTGGTACTAACGTAAATTTGAACAAATGTTATTATCCAGAATCGGGATCAGCGTGCCCCTCTCCTCCCCTTACAAAACTGGGAGTCCGTACGCCTATGACAATCACTGTAGTTGGGCCATGACCTTAAAGCTGATCATTTATCTGTGATCAATTAAAAATTCCACATTCTGGTAATTATACCACAGCCAGGTTAAACGAACTATCCTCAGTTTGCAACCACTGTGACATAATATATTTCCAAACAACAAGTCCATTTTGATAACTAAAGTTACATCTTGATCTAATGATTCATATTAGTGAGGATTCACTGATTTGCAGCCATTGTAGCATATTTTCAGCTAACAGAGCAAGTTTTTACAACTAAAATTACATATTATAGGCCGTCCCACAGGGAAAGCCTATACTATGAAATTTACTTTCTGAGCCGATTGATTTGTAAATTGCACACACATTATTAAAAAAAAGAGTTATTTCCAAAACACTTTTACTTTTTTACGTCAAACCAAACTAAAACTATTTGCCAAAACACCCAACCCCCCACAATTTTATAGAATGATGGGACGGACTATAAATACATTTTCTTCTTCATTATGTCCGTTTCTCTATATGGAATGATTCTAGCAACTCGAATTTCCTAATATAAATGCTTTCGTGAGTACAACATTATTTGGAGGTAAAACAGTTTGGGTTGCTTCAGACATTAGGGTAACAAGACGACGCACTCAACACATTTTATTTACGGTTATATGGCGTCAGACATATGGTTAAGGGCCACACAGATTTTGAGAGGAAACCCGCTGTCGCCACTTCATGGGCCACTCTTTCTGATTAGCAGCAAGGGATCTTTTAGTTGCGCTTCCCACAGGCAGGATAGCACAAACCATGGCCTTTGTTGAACCAGTTATGGATCACTGGTTGGTGCAAGTGGTTTACACCTACCCATTGAGCCTTGCGGAGCACTCACTCAGGGTTTGGAGTCGGTATCTGGATTAAAAATCCCATGCCTCGACTGGGATCCGAACCCAGTACCTACCAGTCTGTTGACCGATGGCCTAACCACGACGCCACCGAGGCCGGTAGGGTAACAAGAAGCATATTGTATATAAAGGCACGGACAGTTTAAACAAGAAAACGAATTTAATATGTGATTTTAGTTGTAAAAACTTGCTCTGTTAGTCGATCACCGTCAGTGGGCCCATTGAGTTATTTCTCGTTCCAGCCAGTGCATCAAAGGGCGTGGTATGTGTTTCCCTGTCTATGGGATAGTGCATATAAAAGATCCCTTGCTACTAATGTGAAAAATGTTTTGGGTTTCCTTTTTAAGACTATATGTCAAAATTACCACGTGTCTGACATCAAATAGCCGAAGATGAATAAATCAGTGTGTTCTAGTGGTATCGTTAAACAAAACAAACTTTAAACAAACGTTTTTGCTTTGTTAGTTAAAAATGTTACAATGGTTGCAAATAAGTGAATCATCAAAAATATAAATTCTTTGATGAAAACTTTCCAAAAAAAAGAAAGAAAAACAAAAGAAAAAAGATGAAAGAATAATCATCACACAAACAATTTCTATTCGTGCCACTGTCTAAATATAGCAGGGGTTCTAGACTATTTTTAAAATTCACTTGCCATAGGGCCAGTGGATTTGAAAATTCACTGGCCATGGTGAAAAATTCACTTGCCCAATTTTAACTGTTGATAAAACAAAAAAACAGTAAATTAAAATAATTAACTTTATAATGTCCATTTTTCATACTGAGATCATGTTTAATCAATTTGTCACTTTACACAACAGATAGGCTCATTGGGCATGCTTTATGGTTTGTTTAGAAAAATATGCAAATAATTTTCATCAGTTTAGAATAAAGTTACCGTACCTATTAAAATTTTAATTTATTTGTTTCCACTAAAACCACCTAAGTTATAAAAAAATAATCCATGTTACCGAGATATTCCAACAATTATCAGCATTATTCATTTACTTATGAATGACTATAATAGTCATTGATAAATCAGCAAAATTTTGATATAACTATTACATATTCACTAGTTTCATCGGAGTACATATCATTAAATAAAATAATAAAAATTAAACTATTACAGATTTATATACACATTATAATAAAAACAGCTTTCGTTTCTGGAAAAGCCCAAACGGTAAAGGCATTTGAAAATGTAATGGGTCAGAATAGTTTACTAATATGTTGAAAACTAAATAGTTTGTACAACTGATAAGAAAAGAAAGGTTACTATGACAACCGATTTATATTGTGTACCAGAGTGCCAAATACCTTTAATACACCACCAAGGTTATTATTATTATTATTATTATTATTATTATTATTATTATTATTATTATTTTATCCATTCGATTAATATGATTCTGTAGGGCCTTTGGAAAGTATATACAATATTAACCATTATATTTATAAATTCAACGTGTTAATCAATCAATCAATCAATCAACCATTTGACTCGTGCTTACATCCACTGAAGGTTCAAGCACGACTGTCTTGGAAACATTCTCCGAGAATTCCCGATGGATGTGTCGAAGACTGAGGTTGGTGGAAGTAATAAGGCTATGGAATTTACAATTTGAATTAGAAGAGATTTTTAATGCATCATAATAACTAAATTTACAATTAGAATTTTAAAAATATAAATAAATAACTGTTTGCGTCAGTCCTAAATATGAAATGAATTAGTCGCAAATACAGCGGGCAGCCAAAACCTAAACATATATATTTGAAAAATGTTAATGTTTGACGTCCATGCAGGTGTGAACCACGGAACCCCTTTAGACAGTGTGTGAATTCATACACAAGTGTGTGAAGCGGTTCTATGATTCATAATTGCATGAACGTCCTAAAATTATCATATTCAATTTTTATAATTCCAAGTGCTTAACTATTTTCATTAATATAAAATACTATGAAATAACTATCGAACTCTTTCTTCAGAAATTTAATACACAGAATAACGGGAATAACCAGTCTATGTTTCGACTTTTTTCAGTCCGAAAGCGAATAAGGGAATTCCTACATTCTTTCATTCATTAATACAAACTATTCTAAACAATAAATAACATTTATTGATTCAACAAATATAGTAAATAGTCATTTAATTAATTTGAAAATACAGAAAGAAAACAGATGCAACGATCTATTTTGATTTCTAAGCACTGCCAAAAGTAGTGCTAAATAATTAAGTTTTATGCAGTAATGAATGTCGGTTTGTTATTTCCCTTTAATGCAAATGACAAAAACAAGCATGAATTCAAATGTTTTGTATCGATTTGTGAATAAATATAGCATAATTTTAAAAGACTTTTGATGTTATTTGAAATATATATATATACAGTACACATTTAAATTCTTCGATCTGTTCAAATATAAGTTTAATCATTCAAGTACATTGTACTCATTTTGAGGATATTGGGCATATATGGATATTCTCGTACTTTATTCATTAAACATATTTCATTTTACAAATAGTGTTTGTGCTTATAAAGTCTTATAAACTCATTTGAGTTCATTGGGCATTAAAGGGTTAAGACATGTAATATCATTTGGACCAATCCAGGCATTTACAACAAAGGACTATTTACAGATTGGAATTATATATAAAAATAAATACGCATCCAAACTTAGCTTAGAGTAGAGTATTATAAGAAAATAAAATTTTAAAACTTAATGCTTTCAAAAAACACTGGTTGTTTATCATCCAAAGACTGTGTTATGTTACTAACAACAAAAACGACATTCCATCGCAGACGACCAATATATTACACATCCCACCCACTAAAACATAAATTAATTATACTGATGGAAAGAAATAAAGGATCACACCAACACTAACTGGAAAAGTGACTGCAACCAAAACCGTGGAAGGTAAGCGTGTTACTGACATTCAGTCTCACATTACTGACAATTAATCTCACATTACTGACATTCAATCTCACATTACTGACACTTAATCTCACATTACTGACACGTAATCTCACATTACCAATCTAAAATACCAAGTGTCCCCTTATTTCTGTCAGTATATTAGTACTTTATACAGACATTACAACGCTAATAGTGACTGAGATGTGGTCTAAAATACCAAGTGTTCCCTTATTTCTCTCGGTATATTAGTACTTTATACAGACATTACGATAGTAATAGTTACTGAGATTTGGTCTAAAATACAAAGTGTTGCCTTATTTCTCTCAGTACATTAGTACTTTATACAGACATTACCACGCTGATAGTGACAGAAATTTGGTCTAAAATACAAAGTGTTGCCTTATTTCTCTCAGTATATTAGTACTTTATACAGATATTACCACGCTGATAGTGACTGAGATTTGGTATAAAATACAAAGTGTTCCCTTATTTCTGTCAGTATATTAGTACTTTATACAGACATTACCACGCTGATAGTGACTGAGATTTGGTCTAAAATACCACGTGTTCCTTTATTTCTTTCTCTTTCATAGCTGAAGAAGAGTGTGCGTATCCTCCCCCCACCCCCTTGGATCCGCGCATGTAGTTTGCGCTAGCTTCATCTCTTGCCTCTGAACCTGTTTCCGAGATTTTTGACGTAGTTGTTGTTGAACGTTGACCCAAACGGATTCCTCCACCTGGTTGGGCGGACGGGGTTGACGTTGCCACGGCTACTGCATGACTTTGACGTACACCTGTGCAGGCTTTCGCTGAAGGCCATGCCGCCTCTGCAGTATTTCTCCGTGTAGTGGCCGTAGTTGCAGACGGCGTACCTCCCACAGCTACCACGACACTGGTGCGTCTCGCCGTAGAAACGACACTGCAGCCTGGCAGAGTAGCAAGCAACACTGAGGACGCATGTACTGCTGACGCGGCATTCTGAAATAGATCAAAGAAAAATGTGTAAAAATATGTCAATTAAAATGTATATATGTTACAGTCAATGTGTAAAACCAGGCAATCTGTAGAATGCTTGAAAATTTCAGGCAATCTGTAAAGTAACTGATTCACTCAGGCAATCTGTATATTGCCTAAATATTTCAGGCAATATACACATTGTCTGACTTTTCAAAGATACACACACACACACACACACACACACACACACACACACACACACACACACACACACACATTGTATTTGTTTGATATCCTGTTAATTATACTGACACATGATACATCAGCTGATTTCACATTGCAAGTGACGAGGTTTTTTTATATATGAAATTGCTAAACCTAAATATTAGTTTTTATCTTAAAGTGGCAGACCCATGTTTTTAAACATTATGGCATATTTTTCACTGTTAGAGCCGTTTTTTATCACTGAAATCATACTTTACTTAGATTTTATTGGTTAGATTATTCTTTTCCGTACATTCAAAGTGTTTCTGGTAATCCTGGTGTTTTTAATATCACAAAATGCATTTTTAAAAACACATGTGCGTCTGAGAAGAAACAGTTATGGAATCGAGGTTTAGTCTATTTATATAAGGGTTTTTCTCCATTTCAATGTCACATACTCTTGTTTCACTCTGTTGTAACTTTATTCAAATGTGTTACAGGTTTCTAGATCTTATTGTCCATTTTACGAGTTGAAATTAGTTTTGCGACTTTAATATACTTTTTTTAATGTGGTCCAGATATGTACTATATTCAAGCAGCTGCTCAGCAGTCGTATTCCGTAGCTGTATTCCGTGCATGCATCATCAATTCATCTATCCAGCGAGCCAACAAGCCAGCCATCAAGTCACTCAAAGTATCCACCCAACCAGAACAGAACAGTAACAGCTCAGGCCGTTACACAACGGCATTATGAGGAACATGTAATAACAATATTTTACACTGACAAGATCCTGTCCTGGATGGAGGAGCCGGCGAGAGTCGACACTTGCGCCCATGACAGGCGTGTGCTACAACAGCTTGTTCTGAATGTGCACGTTAAAACCTATGACCTGACCTGACAAGATGGGCTTTACAGGAGATAATAAAATACTTCATGCCATTTCAACTTATTTTCGTGCTTATATCCAATTAAGGTTCAAGCAGTCTGTCCTGGGCACACACCTAAACTATCTGGGTTGTCTGTCCAGGACAGAGGGTTAGTTGTTAATTGTTTGTGGTTAGTGAGAGACAAGAGGGTGTAGTGATCTTACGCCTACCCATTGAGTCGCTAAAACTCGCTCTGGGTGGGAGCCGGTACCGGGCTGCGAACCTTGTACCTAGCTGCCTTATGTCCGGTGGCTTAACCACGACACCACCAAGGCCGGTCTATAAGATACTGCAGAATAAAACACTGATAATATGCTATGCTGAGCACCAACCCACCCACCCACTCAATCAATCAGTTTACTCAACCAATTAATTGTCGACGTCCAAGCAATGCTGAAATTAATACTAACCTCGTCTGTTGACAACCGGTGGTCTTGGTCTGGGTCTCAACATGGGCGTCATAGTTGGCGCTGACATCTTTTGCACCCAAGGGAGATGATCCTGGTAATCACAATAGAATGTCAAGAAGAACTGATCGTAGTTAAACTTAGGACACTGTGAGCCGCTGCCCGTGCCATAGTCCCACACGTCCAGTGTGGCATCTCCGTAATTCTTGTTGTACATCAGAGGACGCCGCGAGTCCAGTTCTATGACGCCGGAGCACGGCTCGAACGTGCCGGTCCTCGGATTCCTGCAGGACGTGTGGCAGATACGACCGCAGGAGTCGGCTGCTCGAAGCAGAACCCGCGTGACTCCGCGACCTGGATTCTTGACGGCAACGTAGGCGATGGACATCGTGGTGGCCAACCTCTGATCGATGATGGACGATTCCTTGTAGTACCCTTCGTAATTCAGACCCTGAGACTGAACGAAAATCTGCCCGATGCCGTCCTCAAAGCAGTGATTGTATCCCATGGGCGTCTTACCTCGTCTGCCTTCTATTATTCTTTTCGTTCTGGCATAAGCATTTGGCTGGTAGATGTCATTGGTACTGGAAATGTCTCCGTTGATCACCGGGTAGGATTTATATTTACCGAATCCTGGAGGTCTCAATGTGACGACTTTGACCGGCACGTACACCCACTCGTTGATATCACAGATTCCGTTTATGCAAAACGTGTTTTGGCATGGCTTCACGTTGTGCCTCTCTCTCTCGATGTGGCTGCACGGACCCGCTGGTGGCGGTGGGTTGGGACCTGGACCTGGGTTCACGGGGCCTGGGCCTGGGCCTGGGTTCACGGGGCCGGGACCTGGGTTTGGTCCAGGTCCAGGGCCAGGGCCTGGATTCCCCGGGTTTGGAACCTCACTGAGAGTTATCGGTATACAGCGACCGATGTCCACTCGACACCTGAGGTAAGGAGAGTTGCACGTAGGACGTTGTCTAGTGCAAGATGGCGACGCCTCGTACTCCACGGATGTCATAAGCTGGTCGCTGTAGCCATCGCCGCATGTCAGATTGGCCGCCAAATCCATGACATCATCACGCCCATGGAACTGTATGTTATGGTTCATCGGGTAATTTCCAGATGGGTCGATATTTAGCTGATTTCTCAGCTTTGTTCTAAACAGTTCCCAGATGTAGTCGACGAACGCGTGGTGCATGAAGAACATAGGGTCAAATGGTGCAGACTCTAAAGCTTCCATGTCCCCTCCAATAAACAAATGGACCCCTCCGTGTTGTACTTCGATATCATAGTCAGGGTCAGAGTTGGGGGCGATGATTTCCGAGTGGTCGTTGCGGGACAAAATCATTTCTATTGACTGTCGTGAGTAAAGCTGTCCGTCAGAACCGACATTTCTTATTACTGGAGGCTGGCGGCTGTTTTGGTTGTTGGGATTCGGAGGACGCCTCCATCCCGCGAAAGGACCAGTAGTTATTGGACCATTGCCGTTACCCATGAATTCAGGACTGAACATGTAAGACTGGGATGGGTCTTCTAACTCGTTGTCCAAACTGCTGTCCCAGTATGGAAGACAGACGCCGGGAACCTCATCACCGAGAGCTATTTCCAGCCTGCAATTAAAGAATAAAAAAATCATGAATTATAACAACGGTAGAGCTAATTTTGGTCTTAACGTTAGATTAGATAATTCATGAAGTGCTGTATCCGGTAAAACCAATTACTTTTGACTGAGGTTCAAAATCCTGGTTAAGCCAATGCTCTTACGGCTGGCAATCAAATCACCTTTGCGGCCAATCAGCAGCAACATTTTCTTCCAATGAAAGGAGTGCCGATTTTCTTTATTTTATTTCGTTGTAATCAAAATTGATTTTTACTGTTAGGTTATGCAGTGTTGAAAGGGTGTCCAACTCGCGTAATTAAGGTGTTAAAACAGGGCTGATTCCTGCATCTAGAATTGGATGCCACACCATGTAGTGTCTTACCTGTATACTGAGGTTTAATGAGAGTTGCTTCCCATTTTTTACCCAACCGGTCTAGATGGTGTCGTGGTTAAGCCATCGAACATAAGGCTGGTAGGTACAGAGTTCGCAGCCTGGTACAGGCTTCCACCCAGAGCAAGTTTTAACGATTCAATGGGTAGGTGTAAGACCACTACACCCTCTTCTCTCTCACTAACCACTAACAAACTAACAACTAACCCACTAACTAATCCTGGACAGACAGTTCAGATAGCTGAGGTGTGTGCCCAGGATAGCGTACTTGAACTTTAATTGGATATAAGCACGAAAATAAGTTGAAATAAAAATGAAAAAGTGGTAATATACTTCAGTGGGTGAACTTGATGTTTTTTTGTTTATTAGAACCTACTCTAGTCTGCTAAGGTAGAAAGTCAGACATTGTTTTTCCAGTTTAATTGCTCTATAGGCATGTGTATACTCGGCTATGTAAAACCATTGGTGAGATCCCCCCCCCCCCCCCCCAGTGAGTAGCTATAGGTGTAAGGCCATGCAACCGACGTATCTCTCAATAACAAGGAACTATTACCCCCCCCCCCCCCCCCGTCTTTGACAGACAATCCTGACAGCTGAGATGTATCATCAGAACAACATGCGTGAATCTTAATTGGATATATATATATATATATATATATATATATATATATATATATATATGTGTGTGTGTGTATGTGTGTATGTGTGCCTGTGTGCCTGTGTGTGTGTGTGTGTGTGTGTGTGTGTGTGTGTGTGTGTGTGTGTGTGTGTGTGTGTAAGCATTAAATAAAAAATTTGGAATGTTTTTTCGACACATAGACTATTGTTATCGATTAGTGGTAAAGTAACGCCTTGAAAAAGGACACTATGTTAATAATTAGAGAAATAATTATAGTATGTTACATTTATTTTCATATCAAAATTGCTCTGTCACTGTCCTCTGTCTGTCAGTCCGCCTACCTGTCTCTCAATTCACCCCTCTCTCTCTCTCTCTCTCTCTCTCTCTCTCTCTCTCTCTCTCTCTCTCTCTCTCTCTCTCTCTCTCTCTCTCTCTCTCGCAAACACAGTTAAAGTTTAGTTTGTTTAAAGGCACCACTAGAGCACATTGATGAATTGATTAATTAATCATCGGCTGTTGCATGTCAAACATTTGGTAATTCTGACACATAGTCATCAGGGGAAACCCGTTACATTTTCCCATTAGCAGCAAGAGATCTTTTATAAGCACTATCCCACAGACAGGAAAGCACATACCACGGCCTTTGACCAGTTGAGGTGCACTAGTTGAAACGAGAGAAAAAAAACCCAATCGGGTGAATAGATCCATGCGGAATCCTCTACCAAATCAATCACATACTAAACCATTTTGTTTTTGCACTAAATATGTTTATACTTACATGAGTAGATATACCCTGTGCCAGCCTAGAAAACAGGGGCCACCGTGGGCCTTCAATATGACCATCTCCGAATGCAACATAGCAAGCGCATCGTACACGTTCGGTTGAACTATCTGCAAAACAAATAATACTTTCTACACAACAAATACAGCGCATCGTACACGTTCGGTTGAACTATCTGCAAAACAAATAATACTTTCTACACAACAAATACAGCGCATCGTACACGTTCGGTTGAACTATCTGCAAAACAAATAATACTTTCTACACAACAAATACAGCGCATCTTACACATTTGGTTGAACTATCTGCAAAACAAAATGGTATATTATAAATTACAGTCACCACGTGCATTTATAGATATCTATGTCATATTAGATGCAAAAAGAACCAATGAAATACGATAGAGACATTAAAAGACAGTATAGAGCCCTTTGTGTACGTGCGAACATGTTGCTGCGGCGATTTACAAAATGTTCAGAATCTGTTAAAACACAAAAATGTGTGAGTTATTGTAGTAATTTGTACGCGGGTGCATTATAGGTAACATTTACGCTGGATACCATGAAGGATCTTAACATATGCTGTAACAATGCATACCGATGGATGATCGGACATGTGTATGTCAAATCCGTATGTGTAATTCGCTGGTACAAGCTACTGTATGTGATGTATACTTATGTATGTTCTATGGAAACAGTAAAATGTTTTATATAACGACGCACTCAACACATTTTTATTTACGGTTATATGACGTCGGACATATGGTTAACGACCACACAGATAGTGAGGGAGGAAACCCGCTGTCGCCACTTCATGGTCTACTTTTTTTGATTAGCAGCACGGGATCTTTTATATGCACCACCCCTTAGACAGGATAACACATACCACGGCCTTTGATATACAGGCTTTCTGTGTAAGACTATATGTAAAATGTTTGACATCCAATAGCCGATGATTAATAAATCAATGTGCTCTAGTGGTGTCGGTAAAAAAAACCTTTAACTTTCTACCAACTCGTTCCAGCCAGTGCTCCACAACTGCTGTAACAAAGGACGTGGTATGTACGATCCTGTCTGTGGGATGGTGCATATAAAAGATCCCTTGATGCTAATGGAAAAAGAGTAACCCATGAAGTTGCGACAGCAGGTTTCCTTTCTTAATACATGTGTGGTCTTTAACCATATGTCCGACGCCATAAAACCGTAAATAAAATGTGTTGAGTGCGTCGTTAAATAAAACATTTCCTTCCTTTCTTCTAGTTTATCAAAGCCCGTGGTATGTGCTATCCTGTCTGTGGGATAGTGCATATAAAAGATCCCTTGCAGCATTAAAAATGTAGCGGATTTTCTCTGATGACTACGAGTTAGAATTACCAAATGTTTGATATCCAATAGCCGATGATCAATAAATCAATACTCTAGTGGTGTCGTTAAACAAAACCAACTTTAACTTTTTTTCCTTCCTTCTACCAACTCACCGTGTTCTGTTTGAGTCCATTTAAGGCTCTGTGAAAGTCGTTTCTCTGCTGCGTGGTGAGCATCCTGTATTCTTTCCTCACGCACCTCGTGGCCTGCCTCTTACCCAAACGTCTTCCGAAGCGTTCAATTCTGGCTGTCAGCTTGTTCATGTACATACGCTGAGAACTCGTCAACCGGTGACGGGTGTTCGTGAGGGTGAGCGCCGCCTCGCAGTGCCAGGTGAGGAACTTCCCTACCACCCTGTTGAGGGTCACGTTAGAGAAGCGCGTGTAGCACTGTGAAAGCTTGGGCGTCAGGTTGGATTTTCTGATGCCGGAGAAAACCCCCGGCAGACAGACGACAAGGCAGATGAGAAGCCATCTTAGTTTGAGTTTCGACAAGAGGCCTTCTTTGTGGTCCATGAGGTAGTTTCAGAAGATCTGAAAGAAGAAAAAAAGAGAATGGGAATATGGTCGTGTGACAGGAATGGGCATAGTGTAGAAACGCTAAGATTCAACTGGCAAATCACTACTAAATATTTAAAGGGTGTTTTGTTTAACGACAACACTAGAACGCATTGATTTATTTAGATTAGAGAGAAAACTTGGTAATGTTTCCATTAACAGAAAGGAATCTTTTATATGGACCATCCCACTGACAGGATAGCACATACCACGGCCTTTGATATGCCAGTCGTTGTGTACTGGCTTGAACGAGAAATAGCCCTAAAGCACTCCTAAGAACTCATTAAACCTTAGTATAGAGACAACACACTACGTGATATGGCATTTGATTCTAGATACAAGAAGCAGCCATGTTTTCACACCATAATTTAGGAGAGTTGCCTCCCTTCCAACATGGCAACATCTGCGAGCCACCTTCGGTAAGATTTAAGAGTCACTACACTAACATTTCTCTCACTATCCACTAACATCTGGTCACTGTTCTAGACAGGTATGTGCCCAGGACAGCGTGCATAAACCTTAATTGAATATAAACACACAAATATTAAGTGATTTGGAAGAAAATCAATAATTAAGTGATTTGGAAGAAAATCAAAATAACACATCAAAGCAGGAGACTTCTTACTAGAAGTTACCGCTTTACCACACTCGACTGCCTTTACTACAGTATACTACTATAATATAATACTATGGTATTTTACTACAAAACAATTATACTGTGCTGAGAATAATAAGGACCAGTGGACATATTATATACATGTAATACAACAAACAGCCCGTGATATTAATATTCGAAACAAGTGTAAATAATCGAGATGGGTGTATCCCTGTTGGACAAAATAGTCTCACATATCATAAACACTTGCTTGCGTAATTCGTTAAACAGTGCCAGATGTTTTTAGTTCTATGCGAGTCTTTTTAGTGAGGCTGGAATTCCATTATTTAACAATAATAGCAATGTTAACATAAATTCCACTTTTTTTTTCGTTACAGAATGCTTGGACGGTACAAAATCTCGGAATTCCTTTTATATAAGACCATTTGATCGTCATTTACATGGATGTAAACTTCTTTTACAGCATACTACATTCCTCTTATCCATAAAAAAACCACAATAGCCCCAAGTCCGTCGTGACTGTTCTTAACCGGAAGATCCCCCAGATATTTTGCTTGCGCAACACTATATTATTAGTGGTTTCAAGGAGATTACCAACTGTGATGTTTTAAACATTTCGTTTAAATTTATTTTTTTAAATGCACCATTCTAAAACAGGTTAAAATAATAATAAGCAAACCCAATAAACCAGAAAATACAGAACATTTATCAGTTAAAAGACAGAGATTGTAATAATAATGAAAGTTAAACGCGCAGACCCTAGTTTCAGCCCGTAAAAATGGACACCCAAGTTTAGTTAATCTACAAACCTGCAACACACATTTTGATAAGGTTATAACAGAGAGAAACTAAAGTCTGTGATGTTTAAACATGGAAAATACCGTCAAAAATAACTTGAGCTTGTCTTATTAACCATTAATTCTTAGACGAACGTGCGTTTTTTAAAAACTAGGGTATGTCGCTTTAAAAGTCAAACTAAACTAAAGAATTATAAATATTATATAAAGGAGCCATTTTAAAAAGATTTCAGCAAATAAAAAATATTTTTTATTATTAAAATTACATTTTACTTGCATTTCCGTGATTAGAATATGAATACCGTATCTCTTTAACCCATACAGTTCTGGACTTTTTAATGTTTTCTAATATTTTAATATCGATGTTTGTCTAAAATAATTCTTTGTACGTACGAATTCATTATTTATTCCAACGACCAAAGGAAATTTGAAAACAGGAAAAGGCAGGATGTGTGTTTATTTTGTTAGGGGAGGGGAATAAACGGACGTCTTTCTAAGGCTGAAAACTCAGGATAGTCCCTTTAAAATCCCAAACAGAACAAATACAATTAATTAATGGTGTTTACCATTTTAGATATATATTTGTATCTTCCAGGTATATATGTTAGCATTTAGATAGTCCTCAATAATAATAACAACAACAACAACAACAACATCAACAACAATAATATCAACAACACCGACAGCAATAACAATAACAACAAAAAATAATAATAATAATAATAACAACAATAATTGTGATTATAACAATATTATTATTATTATTATTATTATTATTATTATTATTATTATTATTATTATTATTATTATTTATCGGATATTGCTGTTTTTGTTAAGATTATGGCCTACAAAAAACAACAACCAAAGAGTAAAATTTTAGTTAACAAAAGAAACTCACCCAAAACTGTGTTTATGTGATTCAGGTAAAATATATTCCAAATGACTTCTCCGGTTTGTTCTGTGACTATTTATTAGTAGCCGAGTACAGGAAATACCAAACTAACCAATTGAAAAAATGACCATCAATTGTCCAGTGCGTCACAGGCCATTTGTAAGATTCTGACACCATGGCACAAGATGACCTCTTTCTGTGACCACGTGACCTCTTCAGTGTCGTCACGCGAATGCCATTCCTGTCATCTGACTTGTCAACCAGCGTGTACATGTCATCTATTGTTTGATCGGTAACGGACGCACACACGTCACTTACAGATATACACTCCTAAAAACAAAATAGTCTTCACCCAACATACGGTTAACGCGTTAAGGGAAATTTTAATTTCTCCGTAACCCATATACCTGTATATATGTAAGTGTGATAACGAGTTTGACTGCACGTGAAGTATTATTCGTGTAATCTCTTGCATCACTATTTATTTCCTTCTTCTTGTTTTATTTCATATTCTTTTGCATATAATATAGTTCTTGTCCACTGGACAGGGTTATCCAGCTTTTGCACGGTGCTACAAAAATATGACTGACCCTAGGGCTAGATAAATCTGTCTGACTCGAGGGCTAGCCAATTTCTACATATGCATGACGTCATAACTCATGTTTTAAAACGATTGACGTCATAATTCAAGGTTTTAAAAATTCTCTTTGCCATTTCACGTTGTATCGTTGTTTTAAAAATATTTTAACAAATTAATATTTTTAACTTTATATTTATTGTTAAGTTGTTGCCTTTTTATGTCGTTGCATAAGTTGGACTATATTTTTCAACGTATGATTCAACGAGTTTCATTGTTTGTAGGTGAAATGTTTACGAATCGTTCAACAATAAACAAACTGTACGTAGCTTACAAAATTAAGGTTTTGTTACTGTAATTAAATGGGCAAGAAAAAGAATTAATCACCGTTGTGACAAAATATTTTGTCCCTCGGGTTGGAATTGCCTTATCTATACCTCACAACGGTGATTGATTCTATTATTCCTTCCACTGGTTATCATTGACTGTTTGAATGTAGTTTAAATAAACAGCTATGTAATATATGTCACCATGTATATTGCATGTATATAGAAGAGGGCCTCGTAATTTGTCAAACTTGTGCCCGATTCGTTCGTTCTTTGTACAATAAAATGTGTTTTTATTCAATAAACCCATATACGTATTTACGTATTATACGTAACCTGCAACAATATCCTTCTGTGGCTAAGTCTCTTAAAGGGACATTCCCGAGTTTGCTACATTGTAAGATGTTTCAGACTAATAAAATATTTCTACGATTAAACTTACATATTAAATATGTTTTCTTGTTTAGAATATCAGTGTCTGAATACTCAATGTGTTTCTGGTCGTCTTAATATTTGTAAGAAGCTCGAACTGGATTTGGTTTTCAAATAATTTCGTACGCACGAAAGAATATATTTTAGGAAATAAAATGAAATTTAACCTAGTACAAATATTAGAACGATCAGAAACACGTTTAATATACAGCCACTAATATATTATGCAGAAAAATATATTTGATATGTAATTACAATCGTTAAAAAGTCTTTGTTAGTCGATAACATCTTTAAAAATGCAACAAACTCAGGAAAGTCCCTTTAATACGCGTGTGCGTATCAGTGCATTATAAATTACGTACACGCATACGAATTATGGACCAATGGGATTTGCGCCATAATTTGGTTCGAATTTGAAATTCAATATGATGAATCGAGATACGGAATTTTTTTTTTTCTTCTAAATTTTAATTTATTTACTTGTGATATTTGTATTGTTTGCATATCTCTTTACAATGTGTTTTAATTTAACTTTTGAATTTTTCTTTTGATGTTGATCATTTGCACTGTGTTTTAATTTAATTTTTGAATTTTTATTTAGATGTTAATCATCGATTCATTTATATATTTAGGTTTGTTTGTCACTTTGTCTGACGCCCAATAGCCGATGTATGTTTCATGCTGGGGTGTCGTTAAACGTTCATTCATTTCTTATGGTGAAATTATAAAATATATTTATTTATTCTTAAGTTGTTTTTAGTTAAAATGTTTTTTCTTGTTTAACGACACCACTAGAGCACATTAATTTATAAAATTAATCATCGGCTATTGTATGTCAAACATTTGGTATTTTAAAGGGACATTCCTGAGTTTGCAGCAATTTTTAAGATGTGATCGACTAACAGAGACATTTTAACGATTGTAATTACATATCAAATATATTTTTCTGTATAAAATATTAGTGGCTGTATATTAAACGTGTTTCTGATCGTTCTAGTATTTGTACTATGTTAAATTTCATTTTATTTCCTAAAATATATTTTGAAGACAAAATCCAGTTTGGGCTTCTTACAAATATTAAGACGACCAGAAACACATTGAATATACAGACACTGATATTCTAAACAAAAAAATATATTTATCATGTAAGTTTAATCGTAGAAGTATTTTATAAGTCGGAAACATCTTACAATGCAGCAAACTCAGGAATGTCCCGTTAACATATATATATATATATATATATATATATATATATATATAAAGCAAAACAAATGCAACCCCCACCCAGCCCCCTCCCCTTCACAAACACAAAAACACCAACACACAAACAAACGAACTCGACAAGCAAAAGTGCCTTGTTAATTTTTGTTTCCATAAAATATGAAGATCTCCAACAGTCGTAGATCAAAGACATGGTTGCGGACTATCTTCTTCGAATCTTCTAGAAATCTGTCCGATGCTGGGGGAGGGGGGACATAGCCCAGTGGTAAAATGTTCACCTGATGAGCTGTCTGTCTAGGATCGATCCCCGTCGGTGGACCCATTGGGCTATTTCTGTTTTCAGCCAGTGCACCACGACTGGTATACCAAAGTCCGTGGTATGTGCTATCCAGTCTGTGGGATAGTGTATATAAAAGATCCCTTGCTACTAATGGAAACATGTAGCGGGTTTCCTCTCTTAGACTATATGTCAGAATAACCAAATGTTTGACATCCAATAGCCGATGATTAGTAAATCAATGTGCTCTAGTGGTGTCGTTAAACAAAACAAACTTTAACTTTTGTCCGACGCTGGTTGTCTACGACTGTCTTCTCATAAACTATATATTTTACATATTTTATTAGAAGTAGGACTTAGTTGAAATATGCCCGTTTGATTTACTAGAGAAAATTTAATATTTCTGTGTTCTTGTTTTTCGTTGATGCCTCTCCCCTGCGTGTGCTGTAACCTCACTGTGGTGCAGGGGTGTAACATTCTCTTTGAGAATGGCCAATACAGCACAAAATTGAAGTTTTGAGGAAAATTCAGTATCCGTAAAATTCTGTGATATTTGTGTTTTTGCACAGTTCTTTACAATGTTCTTTACACTGTTTTTGTTTAAGTCTTGAATTTTTATATTGATGTTGATCATCACTTTATTTATTTTCATTACCATTGTATGCCACCCAATAGCCGATGTATTATTTGTGCTGGGGTGTCGTTAAACATCCATTCAATTCAATTCGTTGATGCCTCTGGTTATTTTAGTCTATGTACGGCTATGTTTTTTGTTCCTCTCAGTCATATTAATGATTAATAGGGGACCAATTCTTATTGTCAGAATAATGAAGGATTTGCCGTCAGAGTCGCAATAAACACAATGGGAAAGTACGATGTGTTCAAAACATGACGTACTAGATCCACGTTTGCGGTACTTCGAGTGCAATAATAAACTTCCGGCAGTCTTAATTTATTGTTGTGCTTATAGAGTAAATACGACCAAATTGAACCGCATAGATGACGCATGTGGCCAAAACTGAAACACAGAGCGTCTCAATCAACACATAATATCGTATATTACACATAATACCGTATATTACACATAATACCGTATATTACACATAATACCGTATATTACAATGTTTACCGTATATTACACATAATACCGTATATTACACATAATACCGTATATTACAATGTTTACCGTATATTACACATAATACCGTATATTACACATAATACCGTATATTACAATGTTTCTTGCTTAAAATAAATCAGAAAAAAAAGTGAGCGGTGTTTAAAGGCCCAGACCCTAGTTTCAGCTCGTGAAAATGGACACTAAGCTTAGTTAATCTACAAACCTGCAACACATTTGAATAAGGTTATAACAGAGAGAAGCTAAAGTCTGTGATGTTTTAACGAGGAAATACCGTCCAAAAATAGACTAGAGCTTGTCTCGATAACCGTTACTTCTCAGACGAACGTGCGTTTTTAGTATTATGGAAAACGCATTTTGGGGCATTACAAAAACCTGGATGACCAGAACCACTTCAGGTGTACGTAAATGAATATTTTAAATAATACAATGTAAGTAAAAAGTCATAGTGTTTAAAAACTAGAGTCTGCCACTTTAAGCTGCTAGTTACAGATATAACGGGACACGTCTTTGGCTATCCTAGTTCCGCACACAAATTGTCGTCATAATTTTAGTAGGACCCCGCACGTGTTTCAAGCACAATATTAACTAGTAGATGGATACCTGTTCAAATTAAATTATAAGAATTTACTCTTCTTGTGAAAAGAAAAAACATTTAGTGACAAGTCCTGTCACATATCTGATCAATGACAAGTTTGGTGTTATTAAATGCGATATTCAAAGTTAGGTGCACTTTGAACCGGTGAGATGCTATTTGATATACGGCAACCTATCTTAACAGAAATTCCCAGCCAATTTAATGATATTTTCCTAGAATTATTGGTATTTTAATAAAAAAGATAAGTTTGTTTTGTTTAACGATACCACTAGAACACATTGATTTATTAATCATCGGCTACTGGATGTCAAACATTTGGTCATTTTGATATGTAGTCTTAAAGAGGAAATTCGCCACATGTCTTCCATTAGTAGCAAGGATAGCATATGCTACGGCCATAGATATACCAGTCGTGGTGCACTGGCTGGAACGTAAAATTACGTATTAATTACATTTTCTTGCTTACAGTACAGTACCAATGTATATCGTATATCTAATGAGGTTGTTGACGTCCACGATTGTATGAAATAAAAAAACCCTGAAATACCTAGTACAGATACCATTGATTCGACGCAAGCTGGACTAAGCTGGATACCTATGCATGAACAATATCTCTCACTCTTTAGACCAAGTCTGTCAGCCCTTGCACTGGACACTAAAGTTTGTTTGGTTTGTTTAAGGACACCACTAGAACACATTGATTTATTAACCATCGGCTATTGGATGTCAAACATTTGGTAATTTTGACAAAGTCTTAGAGAGGAAACCCGCTACATTTTTCCATAAGGGATCTTTTATATGCACCATCCCACAGACAGGATAGCACATACCACGGCTTTTGATATAACAGTTGTGGTGCACTGGCTTGAACGAGAAATAGCCCAATGGATCCACCGACTAAAGAACTATAGTGTAACATGTGCAGACAAGGGTGTCAGACTAACACATGCAGTTACGGAATCTATTGGCATCGACTATTTTGCCAAAGACAGAACAGTATATATACTATGAATTAGGGGTGCAGGGGGTGCAACTACCCGACAGTCCTGGAGAAAACCCTCGAATTCGGGAAACAAAACATCACATCTCCATGACATCTAGAAGAGTAATTATAACACCTGAAAGGTCGTGAGGTGGTAAAGGTCGGGTCAGATGTTGATGACATTTATCTTCAGAATGAAAATTCAATTAAGCTGACATTTCCATGGTGACATTTTGTCAAGGACATAGAAAGAATACAGCGAGTTTCATAAAAAGAAATGAACGTGGCCATGTAAATTCCACTCTGTTATTAATTGACATGATATGTAATGGTTGAGAAGTATCTTTAAATTCTGGAAACCCCACGACTGGTATATCAAAAGTCGTGGTACATGTAAGTGTTGCCTTGTGTGAGAAAGTGCATACAATATATATTTTGTTTTAATTTTAAAATGTAGCGAGTTTTCTTTGAAGACTATGTGCCATAATTACCAAATGTTTGACGTCCAATAGTCAATGGTTAATTAATACATGTAAACTACTGGTGCCGTTAAACTAACACACTTATATCTTCAAATCCTATAAAGGCAAGAGTTATTTTAAAGGGACATTCCTGAGTTTGCTGCAATTTTTAAGATGTTATCGACTAACAGGCGTACTGTACTGAGGATTATACGACAGCAATGCATTAAAAGTTGGTAAAACAAAGAAATACGTTTGTTTCTTTTAATATTGTAGACACTCTGCGTTCTTAAAGATTATTTTTGTAATAAAGTAAAGCTAAAACTAGACCAACAATATTTTGCTAAACTGATATTAGGAAATGACTTTACATATATTTACATTTCCAATAAAGTCTATTTCAATTTTATATTTAAAAAAATGCTGCATTAAAATAACTTTTTTGCTAAAAGGAGAAAAGAGCAAGAGTTAAATGGAGACTGAAGTAGTTCTTATGATTTTGTCTTGAATTAATGACTCAATTTGGGTGATTTCCACCATCTGCTCGACAGTGACGTACTGAAAACATTAAAATGACGTCACATATAAGGTGTCCTTGTTTTGGGACAAAGTTTGGAACATTCAGAATAAGTATTTTGTAACGCTTACAAGAAAGCAAAAGTAGTAATAACTTTTTATTCGTTATTGAGAATACACAGTATACAGTAAAATAGATTTAAACCTTAAACAGTACAGCTTTTAGTTTGTAATTTTGTTATAAAAGTTAGCCTTTAACAAATGGAAACATAAATGTGTCTTGAACGACTGAGAGCAAGCCGAAAGTAAGTGAAAATAGCCAACTTCCTGGTAGCTGAGATTTATGAATGGCTCTCATACGATCATGGGTACAAAGTGTGCCCCATCACTCACGTGGTTTCGAGCAGACGTAAGTCGGTCACACTATGACGATCACAGATCCTATTTTCGTACTTAATCCAGCAAGTCGTATTGTGGTGCAGGGGTGGCAACCTTCTAACGGATATAGCACGTTTGTCTGCATCTCTTATGTTGTTTTTAATGAGTTTTATAGGCTTCTGTGATGTTTTCAAATATATTTATGTGTGTATGTATGTATGTATGTATGTATGTATATATATGTGTGTGCGTGTGTGTGTGTGAATGAATGTATGTATGTATTGGTGTATCTATATATTGTATGTATGCCGGGCGCAGGAGATCATTAAATCCTTTCTGGCCTCACAAATGGTCGCATGCTGTTTCTGGGACTCTGAATCTGTGGCACCGAATTGCCCGCAACATGCAGACTTCCCACGATACGTTCTGAGCTATCGAGTCATCCTTATGTATGTATCGATGTATGTATCTATCTATGTATGTATGTATGTATGTATGTATGTATGTATTCCATTATCCATACGTTCATTAATTTATTCATTCATTCATCCATCCACCCATCCATCGTCCACCCATCCATCCATCCATTTCATCCAGCGGAGGGTAATGGAGGGAGGGTAATGGAGGTTATTCTGGAAGTGAGAGCTGCCTCCACATAACCTCCTCTTTCCCATTTGCAAATGTTTGTCCAGAGTGGCAGTCCTCCTGTCTACCAAGCTTCGTATAGTGATTCGTGAGTGGATGTCATCAGCTATGTTTATTCCTATGTGCTCTGTCCTGTATCGAACTAGTCTGTGAGTGGCAGTCTTCCTTTGAGCGGTGCAGGAAGTGTGTATTGTCCAGCAAATCACCGGGAGTGGACGTCCTTATCTATATACGTGCGCGTGTGTGTAACATCCCCTTACAATTGCTGTCATCTTCCGATGCTTGGTAGACACAAAATGTTTTATTTATGGCAAAATAATGTTGTCAGTTGTGTGTGTGTGTTCGTTCGTAGCTCATGCATTCATCCGTCCGTTCGTTCATTCATCCATTGATCCATCCATCCATTCATTCATCCATACATCCATCCATCCATCCATTCATTCATCCATCCATCCATCCATCCATCCATCCATTCATTCATTCATTCATTCATTCATTCATCTATCGATACATCCATCCATTCATTCATCCATCAACCCACCCATCCATTCATTCTCACTTCCTTACTCTCTGACTAGTGCCCCATTAATCCATCCATCCGTCCATCCATTCATTCATTCGATCATTTGTTCATTCATTGTGATTATTTTAAAGGGACATTCCCGAGTTTGCTACATAGTAAGATGTTTCCGACTAATAACATATTTCTACAATTAAACTTACATATTAAATATATTTTCTTGTTTAGAATATCAGTGTCTGTATAGTCAATGTGTTTCTGGTCGTCTTAATATTAGTAAGAATCCAGACTCGATTTTGTCTTCAAATAATTTCGTACGTACGAAAAAATCTTTTGTAGGAAATAAAATGAAATTTAACCTAGTACAAATATTAGAACGATCAGAAACACTTTTAATATACAGCCACTAATATTGTATGCAGAAAAATATATTTGATATGTAACTGCAGTCGTCAAAAAATCTCTGTTAGTCGATAACATCTTAAAAATTGCAGCAAATTCAGGAATGTCCCTTTAAACCGTAATGTTTATCTTCTATCACAGCAGGTGAGTGATACGGCAAGCTAAACGTTGTACACTACACATCTATTTAGTCCACAGGTGGTTCACCCTGGGGGCGACGTCTTAGACAAATGGCCGTGACGTCACCAGTGTGTATTCTCTTCCGCATAACAAGGATACGCTAGGGGTTAATTACGGCGATGATTGACTGTGCTAGGTCTGTCGTTCAAACACACCAACAAGTGGTGAACATGCCACAACACACGTAGACCACGGGTGTTGCGTATCGTGGTGTGTGTGTTTGTGTGTGTGTGTGTGTGTGTGGAGGGGTGGGGATGAGGGGGTTAATTACGGCGATGATTGACTGTGCTAGGTCTGTCGTTCAAACACACCAACAAGTGGTGAACATGCCACAACACACGTAGACCACGGGTGTTACTATCGTGGTGTGTGTGTGTGTGTGTGTGGAGGGGTGGGGATGAGGGGGTTAATTACGGCGATGATTAACTGTGCTAGGTCTGTCGTTCAAACACACCAACAAGTGGTGAACATGCCACAACACACGTAGACCACGAGTGTTACGTATCGTGGTGTGTGTGTGTATGTGTGTGTGTGTTTGTGTGTGTGTGGGGATGAGGGAGAATTTGTTGTATTATGTATAATTGTTTAGTTATTAAATCGACAAAAGTCAAAACAAAAACCAGAGAAAAAAAGAAATCTTGTTTGTTTAACGACACAACTAGAACACATTAATTTATCTACTGGATTTGAAACATTGGGTAATTTTTACATATAGTCTTAGAGCGGAAACCCGCTACATTTGTCCATTGATACCAAATAACACATACCACGGCCTTTAATATTCCAGTCGTGGTGCACAGGCTGGGACCAAATAAAGTCAAAGAAATAATTATACTCAATATTTTACAATTCTATTCTATTCTGTTATATTCTATTCTAGGTTGCAAACGGCCCGTGTCATATACATCATAGAGAGGCACTAAGACAAAATCCCATATTTAACCCTGAACTCATACGAATTTTTACTTCCGCTATATTTTTCTACCGGGTCCTCTCAGAAAGACTACACCATTGCGTTGTGGATGTTCCTCGAAAAAAATTAATTTCCTTACTTCTGTTAACTCTACGTGATTTTTTTCCATATCAACGCAGTCGTACTATATATTTTATTTCATATTAGAAAATAATTTTAAAATTAGTTCTATTACAAAATGAACTAATTATAATCCTTTTGTACCTATTAGCATTAACGCAGTTAATGCAAACAGTAAACGCTTTGTTTTGGCACAAAGCAGTGCAAAGTAAACGCTTTGTTTTGTTTTAATTTTCTTCTGTGTCATATTTTGCCTTTAAACGTAGTAGTCAACAATATTGCCAATTCAATTCCCCGTGACATTCTTTCGAGAAGTTTGTTGATTTGGATACATTTCAGTGCACATGGCGTTTGCACACAACATCCTTGTAACGTAATATACTACTATTTTTATAGCTATAAATGTTAAAGACAAAATCGTATTCCATTCTCAAAATCTTATCTCTGCACAAGGCAGAGTCGAAGAATATTAAGCTAAGTTGTGATTGCTTCCATGATCACCTGTCAGGTGCTCGTCCTTAAGAGAACTACCACTCCCCTAGGAGATCCGTAACATCCGTTTTGGATACAGGAAAACCGCCACCTCCCAGGAGATCCGTAACGCCCGTTCTAGATACAGGAGAACCGCCACCCCTAGGAGATCCGTAACGCCCGTTCTAGATACAGGAGAACCGCCACCCCCTAGGAGATCCGTAACGCCCGTTCTAGATACAGGAGAACCACCACCCCTAGGAGATCCGTAACACCCGTTCTAGATACAGTGCAAAACTTACAAGTAGTTTACATATACGAACATATAATTCTACGAATTTAAGTACACAATGAGATGAATATTGTTTTGCAAAACCACGAAATTTAAAGGGGCATTCCTGAGTTTGCTGCAATTTTTAAGATGTTATCGACTAACAGACTTTTTAACGATTGTAATTACATATCAAATATATTTTGCTGCATAAAATATTAGTGGCTGTCGTTCTAATATTTGTACGAGGTTAAATTTCATTTTGTTTCCTGAAATATTTCTTTCCGTACGTACGAAATTATTTAAAGACAAAGTCCAGTTTGGGCTTCTTGCAAATATTAAAACGACCAGAAACACACTGAATATACAGGCACTGCTATTCTAAACAAGAAAATATATTTAATATGGAAGTTTAATCGTAGAAATATTTTATTAGTCGGAAACATCTTGCAATGCAGCAAACTCAGGAATGTCCCTTTAAGATCACGAAAATAAAGGATTTTACAGTATTTTAGCTCACACAAATGTCAAAGGGTTTCTCAAGACAAAATAAATAAATGTAGAAAGGAAAAGTAACTAGAATTAACAGGAAGAAACGTAAGAAAACAAACATAATAAATAATTATTAGAATGATTAAATTACAAGAATAAATAGACAAATAAGGTACACTAAGTTAACAGTAAATGTTTATTTCAATTAAATAATATAACATTAACCATCACATAATTAAACTTCATAATATGATCCTCAACGTATCGATAATATATTGTTATTAATTTTATAGAAGATGGATTTCAAAACAAACTGCAATGCAGCTCATACATACATAATAAAACTAACTGAATATTATATTCACAAATATATACATGTATATATATATGTATGTATGTATGTATGTATGTATGTGTGTTGTGTGTGTGTGTGTGTGTGTGTGTGTGTGTGTGTGTGTTATAAGATAGATTAGATAGATAGGCGAGAGACAGACGTATGCATATACATATATATATATATATATATATATATATATATATATATATATATATATATATATATATATAGAGAGAGAGAGAGAGAGAGATCACTGAAATTATATTAAAACATTCTGACGTACACCAAAACTGGAAACAGGATTTAAACTAAACAAGTAGTAATATATTGAACGTTGAACCAAAAGCAGTTGTAGAAATCATTACTTAAAGATAAACACGCACGGCAGTTGTCCTACTATATAATGTCAGTTTATGTCTTCAAGTATATATATATATATATATATATATATATATATATATATATATATATATATATATATATATATATATCTATATATCTATATCTATATCTATATATATGCTAGCGTTTTTTAACGAGCATTATTATTAACGAATATTATTTATTTATAGATAAAACAATAAATCAACTTTTAT
Organism: Gigantopelta aegis; assembly: GCF_016097555.1. NCBI lineage: Eukaryota > Metazoa > Mollusca > Gastropoda > Neomphalida > Peltospiridae > Gigantopelta > Gigantopelta aegis. The sequence continues at coordinate 8,926,673 of NC_054712.1, read as the reverse complement.
TAAGTATCTTAGTACATACCACAAGCTGCAAGTCGAAATTTGAAGATGGGGGGGGGGGGGGGAATATTCCTACAAGTTGATGATTACAATGTCGGTAGTGATGAATGTCACTATTCGTTTTATTGTATTTTTCTTTGAATAGAAAGATGTATGTATACACCAAAGTATAAACAATTTTCAAGACCAAACATTGTTAAATACCGTGAACTGTTTTGTACGATGAATGTGAAGTTACTAAATAACAGCTGTAACTGTCTCAATTGTGTTTTGAAAGCATTTAATCCCCATGCTAATCCATTTATTTATTTATTTATTAATGCTGTTATATGTATTGTTTATACAGTAGATAGGTATTTCCTCATGTATCTTTTTATGTTATCTGAATTCACACAAAATTTTGTTCTGTTTTATTTGTCAGCTAAACCTCGCCTCTTTAAGTAATTTTGGCTACGTATTTATAATTCAGTTTTGTATCAAAATACTGACGAGTGGGGTGTATTTAGTTGGATGAATAAAGTGGGTTTTCTGGAAAATTAAATATGCAATATATACTGAACTGCAAAAGAAATGCGAACATAACTTTCAACTGTAATGTTAAATAGTTTTTAAAGGGTTAAACCCTATTGAGATTATCACAGATGGATACGCCTTTTACCATTTTACAGAATTGAGCAATGGCAATCAAATAAACGGTATAATTCTAAATACAAACTAGCCATAATCTTTATTTTCATTTCCTTTGGTGTTCAGTATATACACTTTTAAACAATATGCTGATGGTCCATTTAGTACGTCAACTGCCGTGCGATTCTGCATTTAACCATGACATTGAGCATTCATAAATTCCGCTCGCCAAGACCCAACACCAGCTCGCCAACGGACGACCTAAAACGGTATCTTAAACGACCTCATGCGTTTTTTCAGCCGCCTCATGTAGTTTTTAATAGAAAACATGTTGAACGGGTTTCTTCCCTGTGGTCGTCTACGGTCAGCACGACAGGGCCTGTTCGAGCACCGATTCATCTGGACATTGAACGCCCTTCCCCCGCTGCAGTAACTTTCCTTGTAGTGGCCGTAGTTACAGCGGACGTAATGGCCGCAGCTACCACGGCATTTATGCGCCTCTCCGTCGTGGGTGCATTGCCTCGTAGCGGTGTAACACGGCACGTCAATCGTGCACGTTTTGCTGACTCGGCATTCTGAAAGAGAAACAAAAACCCAGCAAATGAGAGACATGTTTACAGGTGAACGTTTCATCATCTGCTGAAATTAGATAGATCTAAAACAACAAAAACAAAAATAACCACAAGAGCCCCACCCCCCACCCACCCCCCAAAAAAAAAAAAACAAACAACAACCTCAAACAAAATAAACAAACAAAACAAAACAAAACAAAAACAAAAAACAAAAAGAAAGAAGAAAAAAAGAAGAAAGGCAAAAACCAATACCGAACTCTCCACAAATAAACATCAAAATCAAACGTTACCGTCTCAAAGAACAAAAAAAAACAAAAAAAACAAAAACCTCCCCCCAAAAGTCCTTACAAACAAGGAAAGCAGACTACAAAGATCAAACAATAACAAACTGTACTATTCCTTTCTTTGTGATTTATATCAGTTCGAAATTCAAAATACTTAGGGGTCATCCAAAGTTTTCAACATTTTCACAGTAGTACAAAGAGTACTACTTTTCCAGACCCCCCCCCCCCCCCCCCCCCCCCCCCACAAAGTAGTACATATCAACATTTTATCATGGGACATGAGATTGATCTAGATTATAGGACTAACCACAGACATAAAAACAAGAATATGGAATATGTAGAAATTTATTAAAATTAAATTAAAATGTCATCATTCATAAATCACCGAAGTCATGCCATGTGCGGGCATAGTGTGTGTGTCAGAAGGTGAAAACACTATGGTCATATGTCATCACAGGGATTCAGTCATGGATCCAGGCAATTTTACAGTAACTATGCATTAATAAAATGTTCGTATAGATCGTTTGGCATTTTGTGAACAGTAGTAGGCAACCTAGATACATATTTTAACACATCTGCATATAAATCTATACAACTATGGCTTGCCATGCTTGAATTTTTGCCTGCATCCGGTATGTTTGGTGAAAAGGATTTTGGGATATTAAGTTGGTGGTCGGTTCAAAACGCCGGACCAAAGCCATTTGAGACCGAGAGCGAGATTGACAGTACTAAACATTGTGGTTTCTTTCAATCCTTGGGGATGGGAAATCATCATTTTATTAAAACGATAAAAGTCGTACATAACTGACACCCCCCCCCCCCCCCTCCCCCCTGTCGTACGCTTTGTACGACCGTGAAAATGTTGAAAACTTTGGAAGACCCCTTAGATAGGTTAGAAATTATGCATAACATAAACAGAAAATATATAGGTGTATATTTTATCAGAAAAGGAAGAAAGAAAGATAGAAGGAAAGAAAGATTGAATTTAAATATCAAAATAGAGAATAGTACTCTTTGTATTATTATTCCATGGCTATGGGGATAATATTAAATATCAAAATAGAGAATAGTACTCTTTGTATTATTATTCCATGGCTATGGGGATAATATTAAATATCAAAATAGAGAATAGTACTCTTTGTATTATTATTCCATGGCTATGGGGATAATATTAAATATCAAAATAGAGAATAGTACTCTTTGTATTATTATTCCATGCCTATGGGGATAATATTAAATGGTATAATTTAACAAGAGGTAAGAGGAGTGAATTTGATGTAAACAAATATTTAGGAATGTTTATTTTCTAAGAAATCCATTTGCAAACAAGCTGGTTATTTTAGTAATTTGTTTTTGCCATATTTTAATTCAAATAAAAAGGGTTGTTTTATTTAACGACGCCACTAGAGCACATTGCTTTTTTTTTTATCTTATCATCGGCTATTGGACGTCAAACATGTGGTCTATTGTTTATTGAATATTTTTTAATTTCAAGTTTTAAAAAGGATGTATTTTTCGATATCAAATTTAGTTTTTAGCATATTTTTAATGTTATTATATATTTTTTTAAATCTGAATTGTCATACTGTAAATATAATATTTGATATTAATAGTTACCAATTTAAAAAGCTACTGTTTTGTTATTAGTCTTATCAAACATGCTAATATAATTACTAAAGTTAATTTCAATTTCTGTTTTACATAATATCCATGATTTTACTTCTTTCCACAGATTACAAACTTGGTCACACGTCAAAAATAAAATAATTATTACAAAAACTACATAGATTAGAATCGATGCAATATGGATCATATGTAGTAACGTATTAGTCGTCAAGATTCTGTGCAAAATTCTATATTGAAACACTATGCTCAGGTGGTATCTTTCACCTTACTCGTCGATATACTGGTTGTATTGTGAAAACATAACGGTAATCTGAAAATTGGTTCACTGAGGAAAAAGTAAAGTTTGTTTTATTTAACGACGCCACTAGAGCACCTTGCTTTTTTTATCTTATCATCGGCTATTAGACGTCAAACATGTGGTCATTCTGACACTGTTTTTTATCTTATCATCGGCTATTGGACGTCAAACATATGGTCATTCTGACACTGTTTGTTATCTCATCATCGGCTATTGGACGTCAAACATGTGGTCATTCTGACACTGTTTTTTTATCTTATCATCGGCTATTGGACGTCAAACATGTGGTCATTCTGACACTGTTTTTTATCTTATCATCGGCTATTGGACGTCAAACATATGGTCATTCTGACACTGTTTTTTAGAGGAAACCCGCTGTCGCCACATAGGCTACTCTTTTACGACAGGCAGCAAGAGATCTTTTATTTGCGCTTCCCACAGGCAGGATAGCACAAACCATTGCCTTTGTTGAACCAGTTATGGATCACTGGTCGGTGCAAGTGGTTTACACCTACCCATTGAGCCTTGTGGAACACTCACTCAAGGTTTGGAGTCAGTATTTGGATTAAAAATCCCATGCCTCGACTGGGATCCGAACCCAGTACCTACCAGCCTGTAGACCGATAACCTAACCACGACGCCACCGAGGCCGGTGGTCCACTAAGGATGTTCGATTCTACGAGCAAAACAGCTCAGGCTAGTACTAGTTCGATCTATGTCCTACAAACATTAGAAAGCCAATTTATGCTTTGTTGTTGACACCAGAAACAATCAAAGTCTACCCCCTACCCCCCCAAAAAATCACACTAGAAACAACAACAGTCTACCCACAACCCCCCCCACACACACACCACAACCCCCCCCCCCCAAAAAAAAAGAAGAAAAAAAAAAAAAAGAAGAAGAAATAAATAGAATGGATAATTACCTTCAGGATGGAAAGCATGTACTGGTTGTGGCCTTGGCCTTAACATAGGTGGGGTAGTTGGCGCCGTCATCTTTTCCACCCATGGAAGGTGATCTCTGTAATCGCAATAGAACGTCAAGAAGAACTTGTCAGTTTCAAAAGTTGGGCATCTGTGGCTGCCGGGCGGACCGTAGTCCCACACATCCAATGTGGCGTCTCCGTAATTCTTACTGTACATCAGCGGAGGACGGGAGTCCAGTTCTACGACACCAGAACACTGCTCGTATGCCCCGGTCCTGGGATTTTTGCAGGACGTGTGACAAACACGGCCGCATGAGTCTGCAGCTCGAAACAGCGATAGCGAAATACCACGACCAGGATCCTTGACCGCGAGGTAAGCGATAGACATTGTAGTGGCGAGTCTCTGGTCAACGATGGCAGATTCTTTATACACTCCGTCATAATTTAATCCCTGAGATTGAACGAAAATTTGTCCTACGCCATCATCGTGGCAACGAGAATATCCTTTTGGAGTTCTTCCCCGTCTGCCTTCGATTATTCGTTTGGTTCTCTCGTAAGCCCCTGGCTGGTATATGTCGTTGGCACTGGATATGTCACCGTTGACCACAGGGAACGATTTGAATTGGTTGAATCCCGGAGGTCTTAGCGTGACCACTTTTACTGGCACATACACCCACTGGTTGACATCGCAAACTCCGTTTATGCAGAAACTGTTCTGGCAGGGTTTCACATTGTGCTTTTCTCGTTCAATGTGGGCGCAAGGATCGACTGTTGGTGGAGTTACTGGGCCTGGAGGTAGAGGTACCGGACCTGGAGGTAGAGGTACCGGACCTGGAGGTAGAGGTACCGGGCTTGGAGGTAGAGGTACCGGGCCTGGAGGTAGAGGTACCGGACCTGGAGGTAGAGGTACCGGACCTGGACCTAGCGTTAATGGGGGGAACGTTACCGGGTCAATGCGAGGCGTAACTGGATCTGCTGGGAATGTCACTGGGTTTGGACGTGGCGTCACTGGGTCTAGAGGGATCGTCACCGGGTTTATGGGTATCGTCACCGGGTCTTGAGGTAGACTTACTGGAATTGGTTGATGGGTTACAGGGTCTGGAATGGGCACCACAGGAATTGGAGACTCGTTTAGCGTTATTGGAATGCATCTATGTTTTTCTGGCTGACATCTCAAGAAAGGCGAGTCACACGTTGGGTGCTTCTTCGTGCAGGTCGGTGACGTTTCATATTCAACAGTGGCCATAAGCTCGTCGCTGTAGCCGTCACCACACGTGAAATTAGCTATGTCCATCATTTCGTCGCGTCCGTGAAACTCTATGTCATGATCATTTGGGTAATTTGTCGATGGGTCAATGTGAAACTGATTTCTCAACTTCGAGCGGAAAAGTTCCCAGATGTAGTCGACGAAAGCATGATGCATGAAGAAGATGGGATCAAATGGTGCCGTCTCCAAAGCCTCCATATCTCCCCCAATAAACATATGGACTCCTCCGTGCAAAACCTCAATGTCATAGTCGGGATCGGAGTTGGGGGCGATTATTTCTGAATGGTCGTGGCGGGACAAAATCTTTTCTATCGATTCTTTTGAGTAAAGCTCGCCATCAGCTCCCACGTTTCTTAATACTGGAGCTTGCTGTTTGTTTGGGGTGTTTGGATCCGGGGGACGCCTCCATCCTCCAAAAGGACCGGTTTTGATCGCGCCATCACCGTTACCCATGAGTTCAGGACTGAACATGTAGGACTCGGCCGGGTCTTCTAGCTCATTGTCCAGACTGCTGTCCCAGTATGGAACACAGACGCCGGGGACTTCGTCTCCAAGAGCCATTTCGTACCTGAAATTAAAACACAACAAATAAGCATACGATGAAAAGAAAAAAGGAAAGCTCTATTTAAACAAAGGCTATTTTATGTCCTATGTAGTTATCTTAACTCTTAATACTAGTCCGTGTCTGACTATTGCGACACTTGGTCTAGACAGTGAAAAAGAAAATATGCTGCGCCACATATACTAAGTTTATTATACTTCAGCATTGTATTGCAGAATTATATTTCAAATAACTTGGTTTCATTTATACCAGGTTATCAATACCACGACCTGTTCCTATTATGTCGACTTGATGATAAGCAAAAATATACATATATTTTTTATCTATCTCTATGTATGTATACATGTATATTAGACAACTTAACTTTTGCATTTATGTCAGGTTGACACCAAATATATGATGGATGTTTCGTGCTGGAGTGTCGTTAAACATTCATTCATTCATTCATTATATATTACGCAAGCACGCACGTGTGTGTGTGTGTGTGTGTGTGTGTGTGTGTGTGTGTGTGTGTATATATATATATATATATATATATATATATATATATATATATATATCTATATATCTATATATATATATATGTAGTATATTGTACTTACATCAGCAGATACACTCTGTGCCAGCTGAGAAAACAAGGTCCACCGTGGGCCTTGTATATCTGCATTTCTGAATGAATCATGGCAAGGGCGTCGTACACGTTTGGCTCAACTATCTGTGAAACAAAGAAAAGGAATGTTCGTTTAACGAAATTTTATCTACACAAGAAGACATCTACTCGTACATACTGGGCGTTTCTTATTCGTTTCTCTCACACACAGAAATAGGTACACCGTGCTGGCTTATAGGAAGGGACAAACAAAACCCAGTGAGTATCTTGACCTAACGCAGCTTGATCCTGCGACCCGTCATACACCGAATAAAGTTTAACGACACCACTACAGCACATTTATTTATTAATAATCGGCTACTGAGATGTCAGACATTTGGTAACGTTTGATAAAAAGTCTTATAGAGGAAACCCGCTACATTGTTTTTGTTAGTAGCAAAGAATCTTTTATAAACACATTCCTACAGACAGGACAGCATATACCACGGTCTTTGATAATATCAGTCGCGGGGCGCTGGTTGGAACGAGAATACTCATTCAGAGAAGGAGTCCACTGAGGTGGTTCGATCCTACGATTCAGAAACCTCAAGCGAGCGTCTTACAGACTGAGCTAGATTCCACCCTCACAACCCCAGAAGATATTTTACCAAGTAACTCGCTCTGTGCAAAATAAATATAATTATTATTTATTATTAGTTACTTTTTTTTACATTTACAGCTTGGCAGAACAAAAAAAAGATAAGTGGTTTTGGAAGCAACAGAAATGTACGAAGTTTATGTTCAATTTGTAAAAACTAATATTCAACCATAATGAAGAATGTCGTCTGCTCAATTTCTTAAAGATTCTACACACATACATACAAAACATACATCCTACTAAGAGAGACAGATTGATAAAAAGAATAACCAGAAACCACGGTACTATGTTCTGTACTACCATGACAAAAATAATAATCAGAAAGCATGGTATAGTACTATGCTCTGTACTACCATGACAAAATTAATAATCAGAAACCACGGTACTATGTTCTGTACTACCATGACAAAATTAATAATCAGAAACCACGGTACTATGTTCTGTACTACCATGACAAAAATAATAATCAGAAACCACGGTATAGTACTATGTTCGGTACTACCATGACAAAAATAATAATCAGAAACCACAGTACTATGTTCTGTACTACCATGACAAAAATAATAATCAGAAACCACAGTACTATGTTCTGTACTACCATGACAAAAATAATAATCAGAAACCACGGTACTATGTTCTGTACTACCATGACGAAATTAATAATCAGAAAACACAGTACTATGTTCTGAACTACCTTGATATGGAAGCTAACAAAGGACACACAGTACCAACTTACCGTATTCTTTTTGAGTCCATTCACAGCTCTATGGTAGTCATTTCTCTCCTGCGTGGTAAGCTTCCTGTATTCCTTCCTCACACATCTATTGGCCTGCCTCTTGGTTCTGTTGTGGCTATTAATTTTAATTCTTTCAGTGAGTTTTTTCATGTATTTGATCAGATTTGGCTTCAGCCCATTGCGTTTTCTCAAAATACCCTTCGCTGCCGACTCACAGTAGAAGGAGAGAAAGCTGCCCACCACCCTGTCGAGGGTGACGTTGGCAAAGTTCTTGTAACAGCTCAAGAGTTTGGGCGACATATTTCTGTTTCTGATTCTAGAGGATACTTCAGGGAGACACACGATGATGATGACGAAGAAAAGAACAAGCCATTTCAGACCGCGTATCAGCGCGGGCTCTTTGAGAATCATGGAGATGCTCTATAGATCCTGAAAAACAACAAAACAACAACTCATTGACCATCTTAATTATGAATGACAAAACCTTGACCGTAATCATAGGCTGTACAAAACAGAGACAAAGAGATGTTTTGAACAAGTCGCAACTGGTCTCGGTGGTGTCGTGATTAAGCCATGGGACATAAGGTTAGTAGGTACAAGGTCGGCAGCCCGGTACTGACTCCCACCCAAAGGGATTTTTAACGACTCAATGAGGTCTATGACCACTACACTCTCTTCTCTCTCACAAACAATTAACAAGTAACCCATTGCCCTGGACAGACAGCCCAGATAGCTGGTTTTGTGTGTTCAGGACAGCGTGTGTGAACCTTAATTTGATATAAGCACGAAAATCAGCTGAAATGAAAATGTCGTAACTGTTACTATAAACAGTGTCATGTGATTTGTCTACATATATAATTTTACTTAAACGAAATATACATAGTGAAAAACACTGCAACAGACTAATCAGACATAAACGAATATGGTCAATTCATATGGTCAATAATATGGTAAGTTCTGGAATAGTCAAAACAAAAAAATATTAAAACTAAAATTGCGTTTGGCAAAATGCTTATTTTAAAGATACTGTTAAAGATACTGTTCTGAGTTTTCTGCAATTGTAGCATCTTTCCAACTAATAGAACCCTTTTAATGATTAAAACCCAATCTAATTAAAATTAGCTCCACTATTACATGTGGATCTAACACCAGCCAGTTGGGGCTCATGTCCACCAGTCAAAACCTTACTTGCAGAATCCTGCAAAACTAACAACACTGCGTAGTCCCCAATGTCCAGGTAACATTTCGTCTGTAAATAATAATTTAAATATTGACCAATCACACTTCGCCTTTTATAACGTTATTTGGGAGCATACAAATTCTAAAAATATCGGGCGAGTCTATTTTAGTGGCCGCAGTACAGCGAACCATACCAATACGTACGGGGTGAGTCTTCAATTTTAAATTAAAAATTATTTATTTATTTATAAAAAAAACCCAAACTAAATCAGTCTTCAGTTTTACATTACAAATTATTTATTTTATAAAATAAAACATGTTTTAAGGCATTCGTAATTCACACGAAACATGTCGTATACCCTCAGGATAATTCGGAATGTTTTCAAATTAGTTTTAAATCACTGGCAGGATTCTGCAATTAAGGTTTTGATTGGTGGACATGAGCTCCAACTGGCTGGTGTTAGATCCACATGTAATAGTGGAGCTAATTTTAATTAGATTGATTAAAACCACATATTAAATACATGTTTTGGATTACCCCTGCGTGTGCTGTTCTTTATCGTGGTGCAGGAATGGCACCATTCTGATGGGTTTCCTTGAGTGTGGCCAGTACAGCACACTTTCAATATCTCTTGAACATTTTAAAATTAGTTCTGTGATTATGTTTTGAAATATGTTTTTAGTTTTATGTTGATAATTCGGTGCATTATTGGTTTCTTTACCACAGTTATCGTAGTCAGATCATAGCGTTTGGTTTTGTCTTTTTCACATTTTATATCAATATACTTCATTGTGTCTGCCATAAATGCGATTAATTCAGAACTGTCGACACTATTTGTATTAATATTTCGGGGTGCCGTTAAACAGACATTCATTCATTCATTCATTCATTCATGTTCTTGATTAAAAAATCATTGCTCTGTGTTTATGGTCGTCTTAATTTTTGTAGTAGCTCAAATAAGGATTTTACCTGACATTATTTTGAATATACGAACACAAAAGTATCTTTGGAAATAAAACGAATGTTGAGCAATTACAAACATTAGAATGATCAAAAACACACCAACTATATAGATACTCATATTCTAAATACGAAACCGCATTCAATTTGTACTTTCATCGTTAAAAGTCTACATGTTGACAGTGGCAAAACACTTAAGATTGTCTCTTTAATCAAGAAGGAATTCTGTGTAATTTAACGGTAGGAAAAAAATCGTAACAGCAGAACATATTTTACACTGCCTTTTTTTAAGTTGAATAATATATTAGCTGCCAACTATTCGGAACGTCTCGGATATATTCGTTGGTATCGGATACCCACGAAGTAACTTAGCCAATTGATTCCCGAAGCGGTAATACAAATGCGTAGAACGTGGGGTTTTTTCTTCTCCTTTCGTGTGAAGGTTGTATGGCCAAGAAGACTAAGACTATATGTCAAAATTATCAAAGATTTGACATCCAATAGCCGATGATTAGTAAATCAATATGCTCTAATAGTGGTGTCGTTAAACAAAACAAAAATTAATTATAATTTTATGGTAGTTTACGACGATAGTAAGCTACGTCGAATCGTGGATTAAGCTATCATAAGAGAGCATAGATTAAAAACAAACGTACGGTAGTGATAGTAGGTATTTACAACGGTAGTGACGCTAAGACCGTTTAGTGTGACAAGAACAGGTTAAACTGTACAATGTACACGGCTATCGCACATGTCGCAATCGTGCTAGCAAAAGCATTTTATTAATGAAGAGGGCCCCGATATACGAAGCGATCTTAGCGCTAATATCACCTTAATTACATAGCTACATTATGCACTTAAGGTGATCTTAGCGCTAAGATCGCTTTGCAAAAAGGGGCTAGGTAATTTAATATATATATATGCATCTTACAAAAATGAAAGTAATATATATATATTTTTTTATTTTTTTTTTTTTTTTTTTTTTTTTTTCCATGTAAAAACTGTCAGTTTGTTATAGTAATAACAAAAACTTACCCAGTCTTTTAGTAAAAATCCCACTGACTCCACTCCAAGTGACTGTCTGAAACTTTGGTGGTGGTGTCTTTTTATTAGTAGCAGAAAAGAGGAAACGCGAAGTAATAACCAATGGGAAAATTGACTATCAATAACCAAAGTGCCATGTCATTAACCATTTTCAAGATTTTAATAAGTGTACCAGAAAGGTTGACATTTTCACACCACGTGACCACCACGTGACCACACCGGTTTCGTCATAATGGCGTCAAACCTATCATGGTGGACATGCGTCATCTACTAGTTGATTTGTGACGGATGTACAGAAACGACCTGCTCTAATCTGCAAATGACAAAGACTCTTGGAACTCATTTAAATTTATTTCTTCATAAAAAAAGTAACAAAAGACCCTGACAAGTAAGAAAACCACAACCCACATAAAAACACACACACAGATATATCACATTTGATGTTATGGATTTTGTGTTATTAATTAATACAGTGAAACCATTCAAAACCGAACACTCTGTAAACAGGAATTCTCTAAAAACCGGACATTTTTTCGTGGTCCTTTTTTTTTAAATATCAGTATAATCTCTCTAAACTGGACACCTCATAATACCAGACTTTTACTTGCTTAATTAGGTGTTCGGTTTTGAGATGTTTCACAAGGGATATATGGAGAGAAAGTTTAAGTTTGTTTTGTAAAACGACACCACTAGAGCAGATTGATTTATTAATCACCGGCTATTGATGTCAAACATTTGGTAATTTCGACATATAGTCTTAGAGAAAATATCCCATTAATAGCAAGGGATCTTTTATATGCACCATCCCACAGACAGGTTAGCACATACCACGGCCTTTGATATACCAGTCGTGACGCACTCGCTGGAATATATGGAGTTAATAAATGTACAAAAGATGATATGTGCACTATAATGCATTTGTCAAATTTATATGTTTTTTCTGAAACTGTCAACTTATGTTGAAGGCATTGATTAGAGAAAGATAGTCAATTTAGTTGAAAAAACCCATGTATCAAAATAATTATATTTAAATGGTTATAAAATTACTGGACATATATTTTAATTGTTTGTTTGTTTATTTACAACAATGTAATATATGTATGCCAATGCAAGCGCGAGTGCATAGGTAGGGCGTTTCGGGGTTAAATCCATCTACTTCAAGCGAATTGTTTTAGTTTTTTAAATATATTTTCCAGACAGCATGACTCGAAAGTCTCCCCCCCCCCCCCCACCCCGCCCGAAAATTCGCTTGTCATAGTCTAGACCTCTCCTGCACACGCACCTGCAATGTTAAAATAAGGGACAGTAGCAGACATTGTACCAGTGGGCGAAAAGGAAATGGAACGTTGCATTACGGCCTAAAAGGCGACCTTTTCCGGACTACACAGAGTGTGGTTTGGTACTTCGACTATTACATGCGGTTTACCTGTTATATGCAAATTTCAGTAGTTTACTTTTGTTCTGTGGCACTGCGGTGATTAGTCAGCGGCGTTGACGTAATACTGCCTACACTCGCTGACCAAAAGGTTAATAATTTAGTCCAGGCTTCCTGGTTATCTAGTAATGATGAATATTTATGAGTTTTTCTTTCTCGGCGAGCGTACGCACACTCGTTTTACCCCCTTGTTCCTTGTTCAATCAATGCTGTCAATGTGTCATATGGATGAAGAACAATCCCAGGAGTCGTTTTTATCACCATTTCAAGGACAGCACTGTAACCGGTTCAGTTCGTACGATTGTACAATCCTGGCCTGAACTGAAGAAGGATAAACTAGGACGTTCTTTAACGCAAAAGTCCGATTTGTTAGCCCCATTAAAAGGTACTTGTCCCTCGTACTATATTTTTAATTATATACTCAACAAAATTAATTAAGGGCCAGTAGACCGTTGGGAAATTCTCTGCTATTTTTATAGAAAGTTTTGATAAACTTTGTTTCGCTAAATGTTTACACATTATACACGCAAAAAATCTTGCACAAGGTGAATTTTTCGTGCATTCATAAAAACTACACGCTGGTTTCTAACCAATCTGATTAAAATTAGTTCTACTGGGTCTACCAGTAGACCTAACAGCATTGCGTGGCTTCCCATGTTCATGTGACATTTCATCTATAAATAAAAAAATTAATATCGACCAATTACACTTCGCCTTTTATAGCGTTATTCTGGAGCAAACAAATTCTAAAAATGTCGGGCGAGACTATTTATGACTTTGGTTGTTGCTTTAAACTGTAACCTCCTCACGTCTTGTAATGTGAAGTGCATTTCTTGGTGTATAATCATCTAACAATTCGGTCTGGTTCACCCAATCCAAAATGTTTCTACTTTTTATAAACACAAGCAAATGCTTATGACATTGATCAGTGTGCTTTGTTTTGTTTTAATTTTGTGTTTGTTTTCTTTGTTTTGTGTTTTTGGTTTGCCAAACATAAAGAGGATTCAACAGTATGCATTGCTGAAAGGTAATTACAACAGCATAGTATCATTACGTTTCTGCATCAAACAGATACATCAAGACATACTAATATACTTCATGCACAGAAATAAATCTTCTAAAGAAGAAACTGTATCAACTATTACAATATACCTTTAAGCTAAACATGCTATATCAATAGTTTATCAATAGATAAGGAAAACCACGAATACACTTCATGCACAAAATAAATCTTCGAAAGAAGAAACTATAACAACCATAACAATATACCTTTAAGCTAAACATACTATATCTATAGATTACCTATAGATGTAAGAAAAACCACTAACATATTTCATGCACAGAAATAAATCTTCTAAAGAAGAAACTGTATCAACCATAACAATATACATTTACGCTAAATATGCTATATCAATAGGTTATATATAGATATAAGAAAAACTAACATATTTCATACACAGAAATAAATCTCCTAAAGACGAAACTGTTCCAACCACAACACTATGCCTTTAAGCTAAACATGTACTATTCATTTCTGAAACATTTCCCGTAAAGGACGAAGCCATCTGCACAATTCTATATCCAATCACATATTAATTAAACATAGCAAGAAAAAAATATCGCCGGTGAATTCGTGTCATTTTGGAAACTGGTATATCACTACAATTGCAATTTTGATTTAATAGATGTTGAAATTCAAGCATTGCCATTGTTCTGTTTCAGTTGCAAAATTGTTTTATCACATTTTATACCCAGATAAAAAAAACCTCCAACAAGTTCAGCAATTTGGTAAATGTGCTTCAATAAAAGACAACCGTCGTTACTGTCAAAGATAAAGCAGACACTAGATTTAATTGTTGCATCATTTGTCAGTATAAGTAACAGGAGATTTTCAATACAGAACGAAATGTTGCATCATTTGTCAGTATAAGTAACAGGAGATTTTCAATACAGAACGAAATGTTGCATCATTTGTCAGTATAAGTAACAGGAGATTTTCAATACAGAACGAAATGTTGCATCATTTGTCAGTATAAGTAACAGGAGATTTTCAATACAGAACGAAATGTTGCATCATTTGTCAGTATAAGTAACAGGAGATTTTCAATACAGAACGAAATGTTGCATCATTTGTCAGTATAAGTAACAGGAGATTTTCAATACAGAACGAAATGTTGCATCATTTGTCAGTATAAGTAACAGGAGATTTTCAATACAGAACGAAATGTGTCCCATCATTCAATGTAGTTTGTATTTTAAAGTACAATGCAGTACTCATTAGTATCAAATTGTTAAACGGTTTTGGTCTTTGTATATTTCGATGCCATGAAATATCTTTAATGATACATTTGTCATTGTAGCAGGGATGCTAAAGGGACATTCCTGAGTTTGCTGTAATATTTAAGATGTTATCGACTAACAGAGACTTTTTGACGACTGTAATTACATATCAAATATATTTTTCTGCATAAAATATTAGTGGCTGTATATTAAAAGTATTTCTGATCGTTCTAACATTTGTACTAGGTTAAATTTAAGTTTTTTCCTTAAATCGATTTTTTTTGTACGTACGAAGTTATTTGAAGACAAAAAATCCAGTTCTTACAAATATAATGACGACCAGAAACACATTGAATATACAGACACTGATATTGTAAATAAGAAAATATATTTAATATGTAAGTTTAATCGTAGAAATATTTTATTAGTCGGAAACATCTTACAATGCAGTAAACTCGGGAATGTCCCTTTAAGTAACATCCAGTGTAAGGTAAGGGACCATTTATTTCGATAATGTAATAAGTATGGTTGGGGAAAGGACATAATAAAGATTTAGAACACAAAGATTGCTGGCTCAATAACTTGCAGATCTATCAATATGTGCATCCTCCGATTTGAAGACGTACCTGCCTAAGCGTTTCGTGGTTTAGAGATTCAAGACTTGGTTTTATAAACAGGATAGTCATGCTCATGCCACACCTACTCTATGTGATTCAAATCGGGGTATCATGACAGACAATCTACCTTGTTAGATGGACTTTTATTATTGCATCATCTCTGTAGCTTGGAGCTGCCGTCTTTGCAAATAAGAAACATCATTGAATCAAAACAGAGGTTCGATGATGTTGTGGAAATCTAAATGACAAAATTAGCAACGAATTTAAAATTGTATCAGTGCAGTTAAGATAATCCAAATGATGTTCTGACAAGGTCGAGACTGCTCCAATGAATAACTGTCAGGTGTTTCGTCTGTAGGACGACTGCCACTCCCGGGACGAGTTTAAAGTGACAAACCCTTGTTTTTATACACTAAGGCGTATCTTTCACAATTAGAGCGGTTTTTATAAATAAACTTGTAGGAGGACTGCCACTCCTGAATGGCCTGACAAATGGATTTTGCAGACAGTTGTGATGAAATGCACCCATGAATTACACTCCCAATCATGATGATATCAAGTGTTTTCGAAAGGTTGACACATCAGTTTCATCCGTGATAAGCATGGTTTAAGTAGTCAATAAAGTTGTATTATAGTTTGAAAAAAACTGTGGCCCACCAAGCCATTGGTATGTCAAAAGCTGAGGTATGTGCTGTCCTTTGCAGGAAAATGTATACAAAATACCCCTTGCTGGTTTATCGTTAGCAGTAGGGCCTCCACGAGTCTCAAACTCGAGACGGATCCGGATAATGAGACTAAAGAATAAAGTAAAATAGCATTATGCATCTTAATTCTAACGCTGAAAATGAAATGAAATGAATGAATGAATGAATGAATGAATGAATGTTTAACGACACCCCAGCAGGAAAAATACATCGGCTATTGGGTGTCAAACTATGGTAATGCAAACAAATAAAGTGATGATCAACATCAATATAAAAACCCAAGATTTAAACAAAAACACAGTGTAAAGAACTTTGCAAAAATACAAATATTACAGACAGATACTGACTTTTACTCAAAATTTCAATTTGTGCTGCATTGGCCATTCTCAAAGAGAATGTTACACCCCTGCACCACGGTGAGGTTACAGCACGCGCAGGGGCTGAAAATGGATGTCAAATCAATCATGCCATTGTAGTGCATTCCACACATTCCACTTTTGTTTCCCCTATATGTCGCATATCCCTATAACGTAACTGGCGGCAAGCATATGCCAAAATGACGTTAAAAAAGAATTAAATGAGAGTGGTCTTCCTTGCACGGGTACTCGAGTCCTGTGAACGGACTCGAGTCTTGCTAGACTAGGCCCGTGCCCGAGTACTCGAGTACTCGTGGAGACCCTAGTCAGCAGTAGCCTATATGGAAGGAAGGGAAATCAATGTTTTATTTAACAGCGCACTCAGCACATTTATTTACGGTTATATGGCGTCAGACATATGGTTAAGGACCACACATATATGGAGAGAGGAAACCCGCTGTCGCCACTTCATGGGCTACTCTTTTCGATTAGCAGCAATGGATCTTTTATATGTACCATTCCACAGACAGGATATTACATACCACGGCCTTTGTACACCAGTTGTGGACCAGTGGCTGGAATGAGAAACAGCCCAATGGGTCCACCGACGGGGGTCGATCCTAGATCGACCGCGCAACAAGCGAACGCTTTACCACTGGGCTACGTCCCGCCCCTTAGCCTATATGGCGGCAGCGGGTTTACTCTCTAGAGTAAATCAAGTGTGTGTGTGTGAAGGGATTTATGCAGGGAGGTTCTAGTCTGTGGTCACTGAATTGTCTAGGGGGAGGGGGTGTCTTCGTTTTCTTGTTTTTGTTTTGTTTAACGACACCACTAGAACACATTTATTTATCAATCATCGTTTATGGGATGTCAAACATATGGTCATTATTTTACACAATCATAGAGAGGAAACTCGCTACATTTTTCCATTAGTAGCAAAGGATCTTTTATACGCACATCCCACAAACAGCATAGCACACACCACGGCCTTTGATATACAAGTCTTGGTGCACTGGCTGGAACCAGAAATAGCCCAATGGGCCAACAGACGGGGATCGATCCTAGACCGACCACGCATCAGACGTGCGCTTTACCACTGTGGGGGTGGGTGGAGTTTTCTGGTCATTCGGAACATATATGTTTAAAATTCGCTACAGGCATGCTGTTAACCTCACTGTGGTGCAGGGGTGTAACATTCTCTTTGAGAATGGCCAATACAGCACAAATTGAAATTTTGAGTAAAAGTAAGTATCTATCTGTGATATTTGTATTTTTGCACAGTTCTTTACACTGTTTTTATTTAAATCTTGAATTTTATATTGATGTTGATCATCACCTTATTTGTTTGCATTACCATAGTTTGACACCCAATAGCCGATGTATTTTTCGTGCTGGGGTGTCGTTAAACATTCATTCATTCATTCGCCACAGGCACGATATAGACGTAGTGTAAAATGTGTAAAATAGACATTATTTTCGTTTCCTTTCGTCGCTATAGTTTCTTGTTGTTTGGTGTTGTCTCGACTGTTGTTTTGAACTAAGTGTTTATTAATCAAACGCACAGGAAGCGCGGCACGCAATGCGGAAACGAAAGTATGAAGACTTGTCTCCGTTCTGATATATGCCTTCCTATGTAAGTTGTTTTGTGCTGAGGGGGCGGTATCCAGCTCATTTGATAGAGCGCTCGCCTGACGTTATTGCGTCTAGGATCGAACCACCTCAGTGGATCAATTTATGGTCGCCCCCCCCCCAACGTGTGAACCAAAAGCTGTGGTATGTGTTGTCTTGTTGGGGGGGGGATGTGTATAAAAGATATCTTGCTGCTTACGGAAACATGCACAACCGCACAGGCTCCTATTGTTGTAGGGGGGGAGGGGGGGGGGCAGGCTGGCTTTTTACCCGAATTAATAGAAAATGCCCGAATCTGGATAAAAAACATTTATTCATATTAACATTACTACCAAACAGCTATATAGGGCTGCAAACGAATAACTACGCATTTTTACATGGATTACAACTAATTTTGAGGGTAGAATGATGGAAATACATGACAAAAAGGTCTCAGGTTAGCACATTTTGCCCGAATATCTGTATAATGTTTGCCCGAATTTGAGGTTTTGCTTCAGACCTTGCCCCCCTGCCCCGGTCCCCTGTCTCATACGCATATGAAAACATGTCACAGGTTTCCCTTGAAGATCACGTGTCAGAATTACCAAATGTTTAACAGCCAATAACTGGTAATTAATAAATCAATGTGATTCAGTGGTGTCGTTAAATAAAAAAAATGATTTAATCTGTGTTGTCTTCTGGGTTACACAAGTTCACCTTTTCATAGATATACTGTAACAACAAAAGGAAACATAACCATTCCCCAAGTAATCATAACCATTCCCCAAGTAAGCATAACCATTCCCCAAGTAAGCATAACCATTCCTCAAGTAATCATAACCATTCCCCAAGTAATCATAACCATTCCCCAAGTAATAAACATTCGACTATGTATGCTTTGTTATGATAATTAAGTCTGCCACACACTGTTACAGTTCATACAACTCATGCTCCACAATTCGTTATATGTCATAGCTTGACGCAAGGACTATGTCATAATAAAGTTGCAACTGACAGTTCTTTGCTAATGACATATTTATTTTATTCATAAAAATTCCTGAGTGAAACTATAGTAGCATTATGACGACTTGTTACTGTATCCACACAACCGGTTTGATAAACACACATAACTTGCATAAGTAGCGTTTTATATATGAATCATTTTCATGTTCACATAATCTAACATTCAGGCTCACACAATCTGACACATACTTAAAAGCAGTATCCGTACCTGAGTTGTTAGTTGTTAAAAGGATTTTGGAAAATTAAATAAGTTTACATTATTAAAATTACAATTTAGTTATATGTTCTTACATGTTCTTTATCTCAGTATCGAGTTTTTTTGTAAACTAATTTCATACATATTTAATAGTTCTTCCAACAGCGAAACGAACATTGAAATAATTCGGTCAAAGGTCATTTCAAATTTATTTATCTGTATAATGCTTTATATTTAAAACATGTTAAGGTAAAACAGTGTTTGTTTGGGGTTTTGTAGCTCAAGTCACCTCCAGCCCTACCACTTATTGATATTGATATGTAGGGGAAGGCTACAGAAAATGCTATGTAATGCTTTGGCAATTATCGACAACCAAATGGTTGCAACCTACTTTGTTTAAAATGCACATTTTACCCTTAAATTTGATGCTACAGAGCTTTAGTTTGATTATTCTCGATTCCAGTCATGACATTAAACTTACATGCTGTTAACCACTACCAACGCTACACGAGGAAACCCGACGTCCCTATGCAAAACGAACAAGCGTTGTACTTTCCTGTGGTGACGTATCAATATCAATAAGGGGTAGGGCTGGGGGTGGCTTGGGCTAGGGGTTTTGGGTGGGTTTTGTTTTAAAAGACCAAGAAAAAGTAGGATATGTGTTAATTATTTGATTTAATTTCTTCTTCTTCTTCTTCCTCTTCTTCTTCTTCTTCTTATTGTGATTATTATTTTATTATAATTATTATTTTATTTTTATTTATTTATTTATTTATTTATTTATTTATTTATTTATTTATTTATTTATTTATTATTACTATACAAAAGCCTTGCTAGGGTTGAAAACTCAGGATAGTTCATTTAAAAGTATGTATTTCCCCCCGACAAAATTGACTATAAAATGTGTTCATATACTCACCAATAATATAAGCAATATAAAATGTTAAAAGTGTGTAATAAAAACCATAACATTATGCCATTAGCACAATATTGACTACAGAATCTCTGCAGAAGACTGATTCCAAAAGAAGTAATGCCAAAAGTCATGAGGGTATCCATGATTCAATAAATGAATGAATGAATGAATGAATGGATGGATGTTTAACGACACCCCAGCACGAAAAATACATCGGCTATTGGGTGTCAAACTATAGTAAATGCAAACAAATAAAGTGATGATCAACATCAATATAAAAATTCAACAGTTAAATTAAAACACAGTGTAAAAACTGTGCAAAAAATTACAAATATCACAGATAGATACAATTAACATTTAGAATAAAAGTCAGTATCACGTAGAAACTGTAATATAAGTTCTGGATGGAATCGAAATGATTCCATCACATTTCGTTGTCCAAATATATCTTTTCGAGTTTCTTCCATGATTCACTGCCAGGTGCTTTATCTATAAAGAATAGCTGTTCTTGGCCATAACAGTTAGATATGATTCCAAGTCAGTACGTGCTTTGTGTCATTGGCGATCTCAAGCAAAGTCGATATACGTGACTTGGTAACAATCTAGTGTGTGGAATGTGGGTCACTATAATGTTGTTTCTTTCACGATTTATGTCTGGACAACATGGGGGGGGGGGGGGGGGGGGGGGGTAAACTAGTGGTAATTAAAGGCAGGAAAGTAATTTTTATAAACTAAACTAAGTATTTTACACAAATATTGATTAAATTATTTTGAGAGCGAAGAATCTTTAACAAGTGTGGTGAAAATGCCAGATGTAATAAGTGTAAACAATCAAACTGGTTTTTTATGACACGGATCACAAGGTAATACCTGGTTGTTTCTTTTAGTTTTGTTTTGTTTAAGGACACCACTAGAGCACATTGATTTATGAATCATCGGCTATTGGATGTCAGACATTTGGTAATTTTGACATATAATCTTAGAGAGGAAACCCGCTACTATTTTCCATTAGTAGCAAGGGATCTTTAATGTGAACCATTCCATAGACAGGATAGCACTTACCACGGCCTTTGATATACCAGTCGTGGTGCACTGGCTGGAACGAGAAATGGCCCAATGGGTCCACTGATGGGGATCGATGTCGGACCGACCACGAATCAGGCGAGTGCTTTACCACTGGGCTACGTCCCAACTCCTTCTTTTAAAGAGTACACACACAGTTAAAGTTCCCGACTACACTATTTATAATTATTATTCAGAAGATACTAGACAAAGCATCAGTCTACGTCCTTAAAGTGACATATTCTAGTTTTCAAAAACATTACAACATATTTTTCATTATTAGAACTGTTTTTTTAATTTAAATAAAAAAGCTACTTACATTTTATGGTTTAGAATATCCATTTCCCTACATCCGAAGTATTTATGTCGATCCTGTTTTTAATAATACCCCAAAGTATGTTTATAATGATCTAAAAACGCACATACCTTTGAGAAGTAAATGTTATCGAGCTAAACTCTAGTCCATTTTTAAACGTTTAAACATTACAGCCTTTCGTTTCACTCTAACATAACTTTATTCAGACGTATTACAGATTTATAGATTAATCAAACGTAGTGCTTACTTTCATGGCCTGAAATTAGGGTCTGCTCCTTTAAGGGTGGCAGGTACTGAGTTCACGCCCTTATACCGACTTACATCCATAGCGAATTTCAACATCTTATCTGTGAGAAGAAAGGCCATTACACCGACGTCTCTCACATTAACCTTTAACCCACTATTTCTCGTCCCGGCCAGTGCACCACGACTGGTATATCAAAGGCCGTGGTATGTACTACCCTGTCTGTGGGATGGTGCATATAAAAGATCCCTTGCTGCTAATCGAAAAGAGTAGCCCATGAAGTGGCGACAGCGGGTTTCCTCTCTCAATACCTGTGTGGTCCTTAACCATAATATGTCTGACGCCATATAACCGTAAATAAAATGTGTTGAGTGCGTCGTTAAATAAAACATTTCCTTTCCTTCCTTTTGTCGCTGAATATATTAATACTTTTATGTATTTGTAGGATGTTAGAGACGTCAATTTAAAAATAATGTTTATTTAGGGAGTGATTAACTGCTCCCCTAACTTATATTATGGGGAGCCATTTAAGATGTTACCAAATTGATACCATATACATTCACATCATGGGGAGCTAAAACTACTCTTTGAACTAGTCTAAGGGGAGTGGTGGAGAACGAGAATGATAGTTCCTCATACAGTAGAGGTCTGTACATGGGTTTACACTATAATTTTCCCCAGTGTTTTGTTATTTCTGGTAAAGCATGAGCATTCTGTATATATTGTAAATAGTATATTGTAATAACTTTTTGTAATCAGTATAAGTCGTAATAGTTTGAGTTTCTACAGTGGGGGAAAGTAAGCTGCAGGCGAAAAGCAATCAGTCTGTATAACAGTAAACGTCGCCTGTGTGTTTATCAGCGCATTATTTGTCAAGGTTTTCAGCTGACAAGCGGACTGGTGATAAAACGGCTTTTAAGAGGCCTTGCGTTTTGAGTTGTGAGTCTCAACGAAGATGTGAGCTATGTGAGCTAGTGAGCTTTGTGAGCCTTATGATCCTTATGTTGGTTTGCGAGATGATAGTGATGTGACCAGCAGAACTATAAAATACCATCTGTAAGAGAAATCAACAGGCTAGTATGATGTTCTCGAAAAGTTTAAAGTAGAAAACGTTGACTTATTAATCATCGGCTATTGAATGTCAAACATTTGGTAATTTTGACATTTCGTCTTAGAAGGGAAATCCGCTACAGTTTATATTAGTAGCTAGGGATCTTTTATATATGTACCATCCTACAGACAGGGTAATATATACCACGACCTTTGATATACAAGTCGTGATGAACTGGCTGGAACGAGAAATAGCCCAATGGGCCCACCGAAGAGGAATCGATCCCAGACCGACCGCGTATTAAGCCAATGCTTTACCACTGGGCTACGTCCCGCCCCTGACTGACATGAAGATCCTATTGGACGAGTTATTTGTGATGGTACCAGTAACGGTGAATTTCAGATGAGATGATTAATTATAAAAAAAATTGAACTGGTTGTAGAAGCAGATTATTTTATTTTAAAGCACAGATACATTGAAATATCAGTAAAGTAAGTTAGTGGATCATATTAGTGAACCATAGGCATAAGAATATCATAATATGCTTCCGGAACAAAATAAAGATGCTCAGGAACGTGCGGGGAGGGGGGAGGGGGGTATCGAATCCGGATCTGGATCCGTCATTGAGTTAAATAATTAATCCATTACTTTCATATAGATTCGGAATGAGAAAACTACATGGAAGGAAGGAAGTTAGGAAGGAAATGTTTTATTTAACGACGCACTCAACACATTTTATTTACGGTTATATGGCGTGGGACATGTGGTTAAGGACCACACAGATATTGAGAGAGGAAACCCGCTGTCGCCACTTCATGGGCTACTCTTTTCGATTAGCAGCAAGGAATCTTTTATATGCACCATCACACAGACAGGATAGCACATACCACGGCCTTTGGCGTACCAGCCGTCGTGGAAAGAGGAAGTCAATATATTGTACTTAACAACACACTCAACACATTTTTATTTACATAAAATTTGAACGTGGTAATGTTTGACGTTCATGAAAGTAGGGGTGGGACGTAGCCCAGTGGTAAAGTACTCGCCTGATGCGCGCTCGGTCTAGGATCGATCCCGTCGGTGGGCCCATTGAGCTATTTTTCATTCAAGCCGGTGCATCACGACTGGTATATCAAAGGCCGTGGCATGTGCTGTCCTGTCTGTGGGATGGTGCATATAAACGATCCTTTGTTACTAATGGAACAATGTAGCGGGTTTCCTCTCTAAGACTACATGTATTTGTCAAAATTACCAGATATTTGACATCCAATAGCCGATGATTAAAGGCGCAGGTCTTAATTTTAGCCTGTGAAAATGGACAGTTAATCTACACACCTGCAAAACATGTTTAAACCTGAAAATATCGTCTAAGAATAGACTAGAACCTGTTTCACTAACCATTACTTCTCCGAAGCCCAGTGGTAAAGTGCTCGCCTGATGCGCGGTCGGTTTGGGATCGATCCCCGTCAGTGAGCTCATTGGGCTATTTCTCGCTCCAGCCAGTGTACCACGACTGGTACACCAAAGGCCGTGGTATGTGCTATTCTGTCTATGGGATGGTGCATATAAAAGATCCCTTGCTGCTAATCGAAAAGAGTAGCCCATGAAGTGGAGACAGAGGGTTTCCTCCCTCAATATCTGTGTGTGTTCTCGGAGACGCGTGCTTGAACACATTTTGCATCTTCTCTGTCACTGAATACGGTCTGGGATCGATCTCCGTCGGTGGACCCATTGAGATATTTCTCGTTCCAGCCAGTGCTCCACAACTGGTGTAACAAAGGCCGTGGTATGTACTATCCTGTCTGGTGGATGGTGCATATAAAAGATCCCTCAGTATATGTGGTCTTTAACCATATGTCCGACGTCATATAACCGTAAATAAAATGTGATGAGTGCGTCGTTAAATAAACGATTTCCTTCCTTCATGACCTCTCAGACAAACGTGCGTTTATAGAATTATGAAAAATGCATTTTAGGTTATTAGAAAAACCTGGATCACCAGAACCACTTCAGACCAGCCTCGGTGGCGTAGTGGTTAGGCCATCGGTCTACAGGCTGGTAGGTACTGGGTTCGGATCCCAGTCGATGCATGGCATTTTTAATCCAGATACCGACTCCAAACCCTGAGTGAGTGCTCCGCAAGGCTCAGTGGGTAGGTGTAAACCACTTGCACCGACTAGTGATCCATAACTGGTTCAACAAAGGCCATGGTTTGTGCTATCCTGCCTGTGGGAAGTGCAAATAAAAGATCCCTTGCTGCCTGTCGTAAATGAGTAGCCTATGTGGCGACAGTGGGTTTCCTCTAAAAAAACAGTGTCAGAATGATCATATGTTTGACGTCCAATAGCCGATGATAAGATAACAAATCAATGTGCTCTAGTGGCGTCTTTAAATAAAACAAACTTTACTTTAGAACCACTTCAGGTGTACGAAAATGAATATTCTAAATAAAATCTAAGTAGTCCTAATTTAAATAATTAGAAATGGCTTTAATAGTGGAAAAATACATCGTAGTGTTTAAAAACTAGGGTCAGTCCCTTTAATAAATCAATGTGCTCTAGTGGTATCGTTAAACAAAACAAACTTTTAACTCTTTATGTGAACCGCTTTATACGCTATAAACGGCGTTGCGCGTGGTTCATATATGCATGTCAAACATTATTATAGTCAATGTTTATAATTCAAAGTGTCCTATTATTACATCATTATGAAATACTATTAAATAATCGAACTTTTCCTTCAGAAAATCAATACATGGAATAAGGGGAATCCCCAATCTGCGATCCGGCTTTTCCCGTCCGTTATAAATGGAAGAATTATAACATATATTAATACAAATAATTTTAACCAATTAATAACGTTTACTGATTCAACATTAACAAACAGTTATTTTATTAATCTGAAATAATGAAAACAACTAAAACGATATATTTTGTTTTCTAAAAATATCTGAAAGTAGTTCTAAACTGAGGTTAACAGAATTATGAACGTATGTTTTTTTTAAAAGTCACATGATATCATTTGGACCAATCTAAACGTTTATAACAAACATATTGGAATTATAGTTATATGGCATCGGAACATATTATGGATAAGGACCACAGTCAACTCACGAGACATGAAACAGTAAACCACTAGAGCCATTCTATGGGCCAGCTATTTCGATTAACAGCAAGACCTCTTCTATACACATGTATGCAACATCCCATAGACAGGATAATATATACTACAGCCTTTCTCATACCGAGCACTGGCTGGAACGAGAAATAGCCCAATGGGTCCCACGACGGGGATCGACCCTACATCGACAGCGCATTAGTCGAGTGTTTTACCACTGGGCTACGTCCCGTCCCTCTAGATCCAGAATGGGAAAACAACAAATAAAACATAATACAATGGAATATTCAAAGTTTATTCCCACCACACATATTTACAGGAACCATAACACAAGTAGTCATTCGAACATAGTGTTTCTGCGGGCTTAAGGCAACGTTACACGAGACGAGTGCCTCGTACGAGAATAGTCGATTGCATAGAAACCAATGATTCGGGTGAAATCATAATGTTTGTCTCATCTCAATCGACTATTCGTGTACAAGGCACTCGTATCGTGTGGCGTCGCCTTTAGTATTTATTATCTCTGGCTCGCCATCGCTCTCGGTTTCTTCCACGAAACATACAAATACATGTAGTTTGTCTCCACTCTGTTCTCTGTTTTCAGTGCCGTACATAGGCGAAAATAAATTAAGGCGACGTCATAGGCGAGTGCATCGTACACGAATAGTCGATGGACAAGACAAACATTACGACGTCATCGGTTGATGGGCGATACGTAGCCCAGTGGTGAGATCATTGAGGCTTTTTGGGGTTTTTTCCAGCCAGTGCACCACGACTGGTATATTAAAGGCCTTGGTATGTGCTGTTCTGTCTTTGGGATGGTGCATATGAAAGAACCCTTTCTACAAATGGAAAAATGTAGAGGGTTTCTTCTCTAAGACTATATATATGTCAAAATGACCAAATGTTTGACATCCAGTGGCCGATGATTAATAAATCAATGTGCTCTAGTATTTTCGTTAACTTTAACGTTTCCTATTCAGCTAAAAACAAGTTTGTTTTGTTTAACAGGACATTGATTGCTCTGCTGACTGAGCTAAAGCCCGCTAAACTGGTTAGGAAACAGAAGGCTGGAAGTGTCATATTTGAACATCTTCTTTTTCTTTTTGTCGGGAAAGCATACTCCTGAACGCTCAATTTAAGGTTCAGGCCCATCGAACCTTCAAATGTCCACCTCCCGGCCATCATCGCACTGACAGTCCCCCCTCCCCTCCATTCTCCTCCCCTCCACTAAAAAATACACATTGCGGACTCTAAAATATATGTACCTGTAATTAGAGAAAGGAATAGGGCAGTGGTACACACTTGAAAACCCAAATATACATTGATATAATATGTTAAGGACGGTTTTCGTCTTCTTGTAACTAAAATACATGTTATCACGTAAACTTTACTTCTATTACATGTCCGTAACTGTATTATGCACGACCAACAGAGAAAACAAAACAAAAAACAAACAACAACGGATAACAAAAGTATTTTGCGCATGCGCATTCAACGTTTCCCGAACCCAGTTCTAAACACTGACGAACCGAAGTTCCACGGATATCGGCTTCTGAAAGGTGACGGCCGGAACGGGTTCCACCCGGACGACCGACTGCTGCTGCTGCCACCAAAACTCGTTCTGCTGCTTGTAGAGCTGGGTCTGCTGCTACCACCAAACTTGATGCTTATGCTGCCGCTGGAGCCGGTTCTTCTACTGCTGCCTGGTCTGACTCTGCTGCCCGGTCTGAGTTCGTCGCAGGCCATTCCCGTGCACCGGTGCATCTTCTCGCTGAAAGCCCTGCCACCAGAGCAGTGACTCTCCTTGTAGCGGCCGTAGTTGCATACGGCGTAGCCGGAGCACGTACCACGACAGCGGTGCGTCTCGCCGGTGAAGCGACACATCCTGGTGGCGGAGAAACATGAGACGTCAAGGACGCATGTCTTGCTGATTCGACATTCTGAAAAGTAAAGATCAAATAAAAATCTGGAGTTGGTTAATAAGATAGAACCACCTGATCAGCGGACCCAGTGGGGTTTTTGTTCATTCCATCAAATTCCCCACAACTTGCATACTAGTATCAAAGGCCGCACGCAATATGTCCTGTCCTGTGTTTGGGAAAGTGCATATAAAAGACCCCTTCATTCTTCCATGTTCCACTACTTGCATACTAGTATCAAAGGCCGTAATATGTTCTGTCCTGTCAATGGAAAAGTGCATATAAAAGACCCCTTCATTCGTCCATGTTCCACTACTTGCATACTAGTATCAAAGGCCGTACTATGTTCTGTCATGTCAATGGAAAAGTGCATATAAAAGACCCCTTCATTCTTCCATGTTCCACTACTTGCATACTAGTATCAAAGGCCGTATTATGTTCTGTCCTGTCAATGGAAAAGGGCATATAAAAGATTCCTTCATTTATCCATGCCCCACTACTTGCATACTTGTAACAAAGGCCGTAATATGTTTTGTCTGTCAGAGAGAGAGAGAGGACATAAAATATCCATCCATCCATTTATTTATTTTAATTTTATTTTATTTAGTTTTGCTTATGTCCAATTGCGGTTCAAGCACACTCTTCTGGACACTAATCCCAACTACTTTTGGTCCGTCTCTCCAGGATGGTAGGTATAGGTTAATGGTTAACTGTTAGTGATTAGTGACAGATGTCGGTGTAATGGACTTACCACATCTACTGAGCCGTTAAAACTCGCTCTAGGTGGGGTCGGTTCTTTTACCCACAAAAATAAAGGATTTCACTAAATGCTGTGAGTGCATGGTACAGATAAGACACGAGTGAATGAGTGAGTAAATGCCGACTCTGGCTTGGTATTAAAATAGGTGCCTCAATGTTGTGCAACAACAACAACAACAACAACAACAACTACAAAACAACACACACCCCAAAATACAAAACCCCACCAGCCCCACCAACCCCAAAACCAATATGAAACAAGAAACAAAGCAACAAGAAGAAACAAACAACAATAACAACGACACAAACAAACAAACAAACACTTGCTGTTACACGAAATAGCCCAATGAGCCCACGTAGACCGTCCGCGCAGCAAGCGAGCAGTTTACCACTGGGCAAGGTCCCGCCCCTAAGTATTATTATAAAGAAAATTATTTAAAACTAGAAATGTCCCACTGGAAGAAGTTAGTAAGCGATTACCTCGATTGTTGAAAACTGGAGCTGGTCTTGGCATAATCTTAGGTTTTGCAGCAGGGGCCGCCATCTTGTCCACCCACGGCAAGTGGTCTTTGTAGTCGCAGTAGAACGTCAGGAAGAACTTGTCGTTGTTGAACGCAGGACACCGCTGTTCTCCGCCATAGTCCCAAACGTCGAGAGTAGCATCCCCGTAATTCTTACTGTACATCCGCGGATACTGCGAGTCCAGTTCTATGACTCCAGAGCACGGCTCGAACGCGCCGGTTCTCGGATTCCTGCAGGATG
This sequence comes from Gigantopelta aegis, assembly GCF_016097555.1. Taxonomy (NCBI): domain Eukaryota; kingdom Metazoa; phylum Mollusca; class Gastropoda; order Neomphalida; family Peltospiridae; genus Gigantopelta; species Gigantopelta aegis. The sequence continues at coordinate 8,896,980 of NC_054712.1, read as the reverse complement.
TGTGACAGACCCGACCACAGGAATCAGCTGCTCGAAACAGAGCCCGTGTGATGCCCCTTTGGCCAGGATCCTTGACAGCGATGTAAGCTATGGACATCGTGGTGGCCAGTCGCTGATCTATTATAGCCGATTCCTTATAGATTCCTTCATAATTCAGACCCTGAGACTGGACGAAAATCTGCCCAATGCCATCATCATGGCAGTTAGTGTATCCTTTGGGCGTTTTACCCAGCTTGCCTTCTATTATCCTCTTGGTTTTGCTGTACGCACTGGGATGATAGATATCATTGGCAGTGGAGATGTCACCATTGATTACTGGAAACGATTTGTATTTGTGCAGCCCTGGAGGTCGAGTGGTGACCACTTTGACCGGCACGTACACCCACTGGTCGATGTCGCAGATCCCGTTCAGACAGAACGTGTTCTGGCACGGCTTCACGTTGTGTCGCTCTCGTTCAATATGTGAACAGTCACTGGCTTTTGGTGGGACGTTTGGATTCGGTTGTGGATCCACCGGATTCGGATTGAATGGGTCTGGGCGAGGAGGTGGTACAACTGGATCTGGAATAACGGGATCCGGATTAGGATTAACAGGGCCCGGGCCTGGAGGTACTGGTAGTGGAGTATCCTGGAGGGTTATTGGTATGCATCGACCTTCGTCTAACCGACATCTTAGGTATGGCGAGTTGCACGATGGACGCCTGGCAGAACAGGATGGCGACGATTCGTACTCCACCGTCTCCATTAGCCGGTCGCTGTAGCCGTCGCCGCACGTAAAATTAGCGATGTCTATCACCTCATCACGTCCGTGAAACTGTATGTTATGATCCATCGGGTAATTTGTCGACGGGTCGATATTCAACTGATCTCTCAGCTTCACACGGAACAGTTCCCAGATGTAGTCGACGAATGCGTGGTGCATGAAGAAGATGGGATCAAATGGTGACGTCTCTAAAGCCTCCATATCTCCCCCAATAAACAAGTGGACTCCTCCGTGCTGTACTTCGATGTCGTAGTCTGGGTCAGAGTTGGGGGCGATGATTTCCGAGTGGTCGTTGCGGGACAGAATCATTTCTATCGACTGTCGTGAGTAAAGCTGTCCGTCAGCACCGACATTTCTTATGACTGGAGGCTGGCGGTTGTTTGGGCTGTCGGTATTCGGAGGGCGCCTCCATCCCGCGAAAGGACCAGTAGTTATTGGACCATTGCCGTTACCCATGAGTTCAGGACTGAACATGTAAGACTGGGATGGGTCTTCTAACTCGTTGTCGAGACTGCTGTCCCAGTATGGAAGACAGACGCCGGGGACTTCATCGCCAAGAGCCATTTCATACCTGAAATTAAAAAAATAAAATGTAGCATTAATCAAATTAACAGCCTGAAGAAAATAATCATTTGTACCGTACTAATTGCTTTAATCAAAGGCGTAGCAAGAATTTTATTTTGGGAAGCACCAACATTCCACTTTTAGATGTGTTATGGGACGAAGGGCAAATATAAAATGTGGTGGGGAAAAGGATGTGCGATGGCTACGCCAGTGTCCTCAATGCATTTTAGTGCAAATATTGCCTCAGGGTGGGAGTCGGTACTGGGATGCGAACTTGGTACCTACCAGCCTTATATCTAATGGCTTAACTACAACACCATCGAGGCCGGTTATTTCATGATCTACCTGTGTTGACGTTGATATTTGTGCACGTTAGTTGTCAAGGGAGAATACTCCCTAAAACTAGTAGTCACATGGTCCTCTCCTTATTGTATTTTTCACAGAATACACAGTCGTGTATCGGCGCGTCTGGTGATTCGGCGCACTTGGTATGTTGCTTTAGTATGCTTAGGAAGTTGTCTTGTTGTCAGTGTTTTTAACAAATTAAAGTTCAGTTCATCTTTCAATGGTTAATCAGGCATCAACATATTTTATTGTTACGGGTGCAATTAAAACATATTAGAATTATCAATAATTACATCATAATTTCAAAATAAATCATGCACGTGTTTTCGTAAATATAAACGCGAAGTAGGTCAGCCTTATTGATAATTAAGAATGTTAAAACCAAGCTGAAAAACCCCCCACCTTTCACACCTTTTTAAAATTATAGTAAACTGTATAATTATTTCTCGGTTATTTTTATTTAAACTGTAAAGGAAAACACAGAAAACTGTAAAGGAAAACACAGAAAAATGCAAACAAAACGAAAGTTTTAACACCTTGATTGACCGTCATTTCAGTTCACACTTGTCACATTGTTACAAAAAAATAAAAGCGAAATAAGATTCACGTCTGTGCACAATCTACCCGAGAAAAAAATCCATGTAGGCATCTTATAACCATGCATGGCAATGAACATGCATGCATCTGCAGTACTGTGTCACTCAAGAAAACGATTCCAAAACCGACCATGAGATAAGTCATGTGTGATCGTTAATTTTCATAGTAATAAAAAATAAACAAAAGTGCTAAAATAATTGTGGGACAATAGTGTAGCGTTTATGGACTACAAAGTGAGATCATGGGCGGTCTATAAATAGCGTGGTCACCGATCCACATGTACTGCGCCGAATCACCGGCCATGCAAATCGTCTTGGATACAAGGGTGTGTGTACAATTATGCACAATTTTAATGTTTATTTACTACAGACATAAAACAATTTGTAGTGTATTTCACATTATGCACTGCTTCATTGGTAAGAGACACATTTTATTAAGTATTTCACAGTGTTCACAGAGAAAATGATCTTTGAATGCTTAGGTGCGCCGATACACCGAACAGCACTGTATTCTGAAATGAAGTAATCAATGACGGTGTGCAATCTTTAAGACTATTTCTTAAGCTTACATGAGTATGTATATTCTGTGCCAGCCAAGGAAACACGGTCCGCCATGGGCTTTGAGTATCTGCATCTCCGAATGAAGCGCAGCAAGCGCATCGTACACATTTGGCTGTACTATCTGAAAAACAAATAATACTTTCTACACAACAAAAACAACGCATCGCACACATTTGGTCGTACTATCTGAAAAACAAATATTACTTTCTACACAACAAATACAACACATCGCACACATTTGGTCGTACTATCTGAAAAACAAATATTACTTTCTACACAACAAATACAACACATCGCACACATTTGATTGGAATATCTGAAAAACTAAAACTATATTTTAGAGGACATTTATTATACAATTATTTAAACGTATAGCTTGGAAGGAAAATATAATATTATGGCCGATCTCTTCTACAGTTTTGTTAGATTTGGTATTTTGTGTGCCAGTGAAAAAACCCATCACACACTGACCGTGTTGATAACAGATATGTTTGAAACCAAATAGCCGTAGTTTAAAATGTGACCAGGCGTTGCTTAATAAATATTCCTTTCCTTTTTTACTCTAGATCGAGTGTCACAAAATACTGAACCGATACTCCATAGAAATTGATTTAAAATAATATCATTGATTAAAAATAATATTGTCATTGATTAAAATAATTTTGTTACTGGTTAAAATTAACATCGTCACTGATTAAACGTAATTTTTTTACTGGTTCAAAATAATGCCATTAATTAAAACGAATATCGTTACTGATTAAAGGGACATTCCTGAGTTTGCTGCATTGTAAGATGTTTTAGACTAATCAAATATTTCTACGATTAAACTTACATATTAAATATATTTTCTTGTTATCAATATCTGTGTCTGTTATCAGTGTCTGTATATTCAGTGTGTTTCTGGTCGTCTTAATATTTGTAAGAAGCCCCGACTGGATTTTGTCTTTAAATAATTTCGTACGTACGAAATTTTTTTTTTAGGAAATATAATGAAATTTAACCTAGTACAAATATTAGAACGATCAGAAACACGTTTACTATACAGCCACTAATATTTTATGTAGAAAAATATATTTGATATGTAATTACAATCGTTAAAAAGTCTCTGTTAGTCGATAACATCTTTAAAATGGCAGCAAACTCAGGAATGTCCCTTTAAAAATAAGTTTGTTATTGATTATAAATAATATCATTGATTAAAATAATATGGTCACTTACAGGCCTCTGGAAATTGCGAGAACGATCGTTTCGTTCGCGCGTTACTCGCGTAAAATCTAAGTTTGCGTAACCTTTTTTTTGTTTTGTTCGCGCGAAATTTGGAGCATGGATATGACGGGTTACGCAAAAACAAAATGGGTTATATGGATTTATTTCTGCGTAACCCATAAATGGGTCATGCAGATTTTCAAATCTCAGAGGCCTGCACTTAATAAAAAATAATTTTGTTACTGGTTAAAAATGTCATTGATTAAAAATAATATCAATACTGATTAAAAATAATTTTGTTACTGTTTAAAAATAATGTCATTAATTAAAAATAAAATATCGTCACTGATCTAACATAATTGTGTTACTGATTAAAACCGATGTAAATTCAGTAAAAATAATGTCGTCACTGATTAAAAATAATGTCATTGATTTAAAATAATGTCATTGATTTAAATAATATCACTGATTAAAATAATTATGTTACTGATTAACAATAATGTCAATGAAGTATCTTCCATTTGCTCTCGATTCAAAGGTTCACTCTCAGTTCAAATACTGTTATTGTATACGTAAATCATAGCTGTTCTGACAATTGTGTCAGTTTTTGTCATGAAGACTTGTTTTACGTGTCGACTAAAGATCCAAGTTAATGTATGATGGTTGCAGGTCAGTGCTGCGTACCATGACCATTTCGTACCTGGTTTTGTCATGTCAGACTTTATATGAAGAGTTCATGACGTAAATGGATTTATCCTGCACGCACTATATGTATTGTCAAAATATGACGACAAGATAAATACAGTAAAACCTCTCAAAACAGGACCCTCTGTAAAACGGAATTTCCCCAAATCAGGACATTTTTTACAGTCTTTTTTAAAAAATCAGTTCAGAAATTAACCTCTCTAAACTGGACACCTCTTGAAACCGGTCGTTTTACTTGGTTCAGAGGGTGCCCGGTTTAGAGGGGTTTCATTGCATCTATAGTTTCAGTCACTGACAAAAAATATAGCTTTATGGAGACATTAGTTATGATCATCCGAGGAATCAGGAATGTTGTATTATTCAGAGTTACTCATTCTTATATTTCCTGTTGATGGTTTTGATTTTTAAAAACCGTTTGGAAGATTATTTTTATTTTAAAAATAAGAACTGAAATTGGGTTTTTTTAAGAACTATTTTCTTTAGGTGTATAAATATTGTAAGTGACAAAGCATTCAACACGTGTGGACCTAGTTGTCTAAAAAACAAAGTGAATATGTGAAATAAAACGGTTCATTTCATTAATTGTTTTGCATTAAGTAGGTTTGCAGGATACATAAATAAATGATAACTGGTTACTGTTTTTAAAATATCGGCTTTATTCTGCTCAGGTCAAACGGCGAAAATTGTAAGTAATTTGTAAGTTAATGAAGAAAAAGCTGGGGATAGTGGTGCTGGTGGTGCGTGGGGGGTAACAGGCCAAACTGACGTATTTAGTGGGAAACAGAAAACAAACACTTCCCAAACTACCCCAATCATCAAATGTACTCTTATCATTTCATCTGAAACCAATGTTTGTACTGTAGAATAATAACAAAATATTATTCAGTAACATTTATTATGCTAATGCTAGTTTCAAACTACCTACTGTCACAACGGAGTTGGCCAACTTGCCGATCCATCGACTTCTACGACTGTCCAGTTACTAGTCTGAGCACTCTTACAACTCGATTATCGTCGTATACAACTCCTACGAGCGATTAGTTTTTAATCTGAGCGCACATGCCGTTGGTCGGGAGTGGCGGAAATTACAGTTAACAATGATTAGCCTGAGACTAGCATAAGACACAGAATCATGATGTAAACAGTTCATTAAGAACGCATTCCACCAACTCACCGGGGCGGTATGTAGCGGAAATTACAGTTAACAATGGTTAGCCTGAGACTAGCACAAGACACAGAATCATGATGTAAACAGTTCATTAAGAACGCATTCCACCAACTCACCGGGGCGGTATGTAGCGGAAATTACAGTTAACAATGGTTAGCCTGAGACTAGCACAAGACACAGAATCATGATGTAAACAGTTCATTAAGAACGCATTCCACCAACTCACCGGGGCGGGATGTAGCGGAAATTACATTTAACAATGATTAGCCTGAGACTAGCACAAGACACAGAATCATGATGTAAACAGTTCATTAAGAACGCATTCCACCGACTCACCGGGGCGGGATGTAGCGGAAATTACAGTTAACAATGATTAGCCTGAGACTAGCACAAGACACAGAATCATGATGTAAACAGTTCATTAAGAACGCATTCCACCAACTCACCGGGGCGGGATGTAGCGGAAATTACAGTTAACAATGATTAGCCTGAGACTAGCACAAGACACAGAATCATGATGTAAACAGTTCATTAAGAACGCATTCCACCGACTCACCGGGGCGGGATGTAGCGGAAATTACAGTTAACAATGATTAGCCTGAGACTAGTACAAGACACAGAATCATGATGTAAACAGTTCATTAAGAACGCATTCCACCAACTCACCGGGGCGGGATGTAGCCCAGTGGCAAAGCGCTCGTTTAATGCGCGGTGGATCTGGGATTGATTCCCGTCAGTGGGCTCATTGGGTTATTTCTCGCTCCAGCCAGTGCACCACGACTGATATATCAAAGGCCGTTGTATGTGATATCCTGTCTGTGGGATGGTTCATATAAAATATTCCTTGCTACTAATGTAAAAATGTAGCGGGTTTCCTTTTTAAGACTATATATTAACACCTGAATTGATTGGGTCGAAGGATAAATTCCACTCAGTAAACTCATTCTCTGATTGGGTGTTTCCTTCGCTCGAACCAATACTCCACTATTGGTATATCATATGGTGTGTGTTATCCTGAGGGAAATTGTATATAAAAGATCCCTTGCTACTAATGGAAAAAAATGAAGCGGGTTTTCTTTGAAGACTAAGTGTCACAATTACCAAATGTTTGACATCCAATAGCCGATGATTAATAAATCAATGTGCTCTAGTGGTGTCGTTAAAAAGGACACACTTTAACTTTATCCCTTATATGAAGTTTTAGCCTCAGCGGGAGTGGGGTTCGGATGTCGTCCTAAAAAAGCCCCCCCCCCCCCACCCCCACACACACACACCTAAGAAATGAATGAATGAATGAATGAATGAATGAATGAATGAATGTTTAACGACACCCCAGCACGAAAAATACATCGGCTGTTGGGTGTCAAACTATGGTAAAGCCCACCTAAGCCTATACCCTGAAGATAAATACAATTATATCCTAAAACACCTATAGACTCTGACCATCCCACCAACTGACCGTGTTCCGTTTGAGTCCATTCACGGCTCTGTGATAATCGGTTCTCTCCTGCGTGGTGAGCATCCTGTACTCCTTCCTCACACACCTTCTCGCCTGTCTCTTCACTCTGCCGCGTCCAGCATCGTGCATTCTCTGGACGAGACCGTTAAAGTAGTTGTGCAGAGGGTGCTTCGCTCGGTGCCGAATATTTCGCATGCCAAGGGGCGCCTCGCAGTGCCAGGAGAGGAACCTGCCCACCACCCGGTCGAGGGTGACGTGTGCGAATCGTTGATAACAGGTGGCCAGTTCGGGCAGCAGGTCGGAGAACTTGACGTCCGGGGCCACGCCTGGCAGACAGAACGCCATGCAGATCATCACCAGCGACGTTAGTGAGTCTGCGTGAACCATGGTGTTGTTTCAAGGTCCTGAAAATAGAAGAATAGAAGAGTTAAGCAGGGCTTCTAGATTATGGTAGTCCCACTCCCATGGCTAGTGATATTCAGTGTTGGGTTAGTAAATAACTACTATCGCCATGCCCGATGGCTAATAAAAAAAGTTGTCAAATGCTGTATTTAAGTCTGTTTTGTAAATATGAATATCCTGCTCACCCACTCCCGAAATCTAAGGGTTTTTAAACTCCATCTCCTTCTTTAGGTGACTTATCCGATTATTTCTGTTAGTAAAATTGTATTTACTTAAAGTAGGGCTAGTGGATTTTTAATCATGGTTCGTACATTTTAAAAATCACTGATCCCATGGCTAGTGGATTTTTATAACAAATCTAGAAGCCCTGGAGTTACGGTACATTGATTTCAATAATGTTCCCGTTAACTACGTATTTGCTGACGGGTTTCTTCCTGTAGTGTGTATATTGGTGATTACTATGTGTGATTTGTTTGTAATCAAGGAACTCGAAAATGATCGATGTAAAAGTATTTGACGTCAAACATAGGATTGTTATGGTATTAGAACGAGAATCTTTGACTACAGTTTGGTAGGCAGCGATTGCGCAGAATTCATATATATATATATTGGTTTCTGACGGTAAGAGAGTGTCGATAACTGTCCAGATGTCCGTCTAGCTCTCTTACCGTCAGAGTACTCGGGTTAGAGAGCGTTGATAACTGTCCAGATGTCCGTCTAGCTCTCTTACCGTCAGAGTACACGGGTTAGAGAGCGTGAGAACTGTCCAGATGTCCGTCTAGCTTTCTTACCGTCAGAGTACTCGGGTTAGAGAGCGTGATAACTGTCCAAATGTCCGTCTAGCTTTCTTACCGTCTGAGTACTCGGGTTAGAGAGCGTGATAACTGTCCACACGTCCCTCTAGCTCTCTTACCGTCAGAGTACTCGGGTTAGCGAGCGTGATAACTGTCCAAATGTCCGTCTAGATCTCTTACCGTCAGAATAATCGAGTTAGACAGCGTGATAACTGTCCAGATGTCCGTCTAGCTCTCTTACCGTCAGAGTACTCGAGTTAGACAGCGTGATAACTGTTCAGATGTCCGTCTAGCTCTCTTACCGTCAGAGTACTCGGGTTAGAGAGCGTGATAACTGCCCAGATGTCCGTCTAGCTCTCTTACCGTCAGAGTACTCGGGTTAGACAGCGTGATAACTGTCCAGATGTCCGTCTAGCTCTCTTACCGTCAGAGTACTCGGTCTTCGCTACTTACTGCTGCGTAATTACTGCGTTGAAATATTTCTTCATCCACATTTTTATTTCAACTTTATTTTCGTGCTTATATCTAATTAAAGTTCAAGCACGCTGTCCTGGGCACACACCTCAACTATCTGGACTGTCTGTCCAGGACAGTGGTTAGTTGTTAGTGGTTAGTCAGAGAGAAGAGGGTATAGTGGTCTTACACCTACCCATTGAGTCGTTGAAATTCGCTCTGGGTGGGAGCCGGTACCTGGCTGCGAACCCTGTACCTACCAGCTTTATGTCCGATGGCTTAATCACGACACCACCGAGGTCCGCTCTACATCCACATAAATGTTTGAACACATTTTTAAATATAGCAATTTGGTGACCAACATATTCTGACATCTGGTATTCATGGCGAAAAAGAAAACCTGTTACCTCCACATAGGCTACTCCTACCGAATAGCTGCAAGACAAATTTTATATACACTTTCACATATACAGGACAGCATCTACCACGTCTTTTGATTTACCCGTCTAAAGACTGTTTGGGACGGGAAACCCAAAGGGAAAAACGAAAGCGATCGATTTTACGCCTTCGGGGCAAGAAAAACCTTAATTTTAACTGTGTCTTTACAAAAACAACAGGTGTGCTAACATTTGCATAATAAAATTAATACACCTTGAAAGTAAATTTTGTTCATGACCTTCATATCTACTGTGACGTCAGAGAGAAATGTTGGAGTTGCGTAAACAACCAGTGTGTAATAATAGTATGCGTAGAGATCAGTTTTAATTATTATTTATTAACGTTTTATTACGCCTTAGAGATTGACCAAAATATTATAACTCTTAAAATCAAGGTTAGAAAGATGTTCGGACAATACACTGTAAAAATAATAATAATAATAATAATAATAATAATAATAATAATAATAATAATAATAATAATAAATGTTTATGGCATTCACGCAGTGTGATAATTTGTCTGTCTGTCTGTCTGTCTGTCTGTGTATTTGTGTAGTTATTGTTTTGTTCAGCATATTTTGTATTAAAATGTAGGGAGACATCTTAATATGCATCTTTTGATCAATCTCTAACGCATAATAAAACTCGAGGGTTCCACACGTGTTTCCACTGACGGATGTATGAAAAATCCATTTTGCCTAAAGCTTGAGATTACAAAATATATTATTATTTCCCCCCAGGGGGTGGTGGTGTAAAACGTGTAAAAAGTCCATGGTACTCTAAAAGAAATAATTCCTGTCCTGGACGAAGGAGCCGGCCGAGGCTGGTACCTGCGCCCACGACAGGCGTGCGCTACAACAGCTTGTTCTGAATGTGCAAGTAAAACCCTATGACCTGAACTAAAAGAAACATTTGGTTGAAATACGTAGTGTTTTTTTTTTTTGTGTTTTTTTTTGTTTTGGGTTGTTGTGTTGGGGGTGGGGGTGGGTTTTTTTTTTTTTTTTTTTTTTTTTTTTCCCAACCAAACATCATCTGACTGGGTGAAAGATGTATGTGCACCTAACTTTGAATGCCCCATTCAATACAGCCGCTCTTGCCATTGCTAAACTATGTGATGTGATCGGACCAATCTGATTAAAATTAGCTCTACTGGGTCTACCAGTAGATCTAACAGCATTGCGTGGACTCCCATGTCCAGGTGACATTTCATCTATAAATAACAATTTAAATATCGACCAATTACACTTCGCCTTTTATAGCGTTATTCGGCAGCATACAAATTCTAAAAATATCGGGCGAAACGATTTATGCAATAGGCGAACTTGTTGGTCTATTTCAACATTGACAAAACAGGGGGAAAAGTGCAGTAATAAACTCTGGATTGTATACTAGTTTTTTGTTTTTTTTCATCTTGAAACGAATTTTATATAAATTTTTATATTGAAATTAGATTCCGGCATACTTCGTAATTCACAGGCCTCGGTAGCGTCGTGGTTAGGCCACCGGTCTACAGGCTGGTAGGTAATGGGTTCGGATCCCAGTCAAGGCATGGGATTTTTAATCCAGATACCGACTCCAAACCCTGAGTGAGTGCTCCGTAAGGCTCAGTGGGTAGGTGTAAACCACTTGCACCGACCAGTGATCAATAACTGGTTCAACAAAGGCCATGGTTTGTGCTATCCTGCCTGTGGGAAGCGCAAATTAAAGATCCCTTGCTACTAATCGGAAAGAGTAGCCCATGTAGTGGCGACAGCGGGTTTCCTCTCAAAATCTGTGTGGTCCTTAACCATATGTCTGACACCATATAACCGTAAATAAAATGTGTTGAGTGCGTCGTTAAATAAAACATTTCTTTCTTTCTTTACTTCGTAATTCACCCGAATCATTTCGTATATCGCATAATCCCGAATGTTTTCAAATTCTTTTCAAATTACTGGCATGATTTTGCATATAAGGTTTTGATTTTTTCGAATGAAAGGTCAACTGGACATGAGCTCCAACGGGCTGCTGTTAGATCTACATGTAATAGTGAAGCTAATTTTAATTAGACTGGTGATCGGACCAGCAAATTCCTGTAGTTTAATTTGAACTGAAGCCATTGTATCACCTACTAATTTAAATACAGCGTGCAGAGTCCTACACGAATTAGAATGATGATTAGTTAATCTAAAACTAACAGCGTAACCCCTATTTTTCTGATTTAGCGCTCACTTGATGCGCGGTCAGTTTGGGGTCGTGGTATGTGGTATGTGCTATCCTGTCTGTTGTATGGTGCCTATAAAACACCCCTTGCTACTAATGGAACAATGTAGCGGGTTTATCTCTTAAGACTATATGTCAAAATTACCAAATGTTTGACATCCAATAGCCAATGATTAATAAATCAATGTGCTCTAGTGGTGTCGTTAAGAAAACAAAGTTTAACTCTTTTAAGAGTAAGTAGTTATATCCATAGTATATATATATTGACTGAAACGTGTACTATTATCGTTTGTGATATTTGGTTTAGTGGTATACACCCTAAAATACACCTGAAGACAGTGTTTTGATGACACTTCATGACGCGTGCCACAGTTGTGGAACATATTAAGCCTATCTATGTTTTCCCTTTCCAACCAATGCTCCACGACTGGTATATCAGGCCGTGATATGTGCTGTCCTGTGAGAAAAAGAAAATATGAATGTCTTTAAGATCCCCTGCTGCTAATGCAAAAACGTTTTGTTTTTTTCTGAGACAATGTGTTATTGCCAAATGTTTGACATCTAACAGTCGATGATATAAAAATCAATGTGCTCTAGTTCTACCGGTGAACAAATCCCGCCCCCTTCAAAAAAGAAAAAAAAAAGAAAAATCAAAGTGAAAAAAATACCCCCAAAACCCCCCGTATAATAGCAAAAAAACAAAAACAAAAACAAACAAAAACTTCCACAAATACCCCACAACTTCAAACTTCTCAATTGTGTAGTGTTCAACATGCAGTACAGTAAAACACCACAGTGTTTGATATACCAGTCGTGTAGTTTTGTTCAAGAACGGGAAATCCAAACGGGTCTACGGAGGCCGATGGATCTTGCGACTCATCTCCCTTAGATTTAGAAAAATGACAGTATAGAGCCCCAAGTACATTTAATAGTATTATTCTGTTATCTACAGCAAACACACTCACCTAGGCTGCTGCGTGTGATTCAGAAAAATAATCCTAAACGTCTCCACGAGATCTTAATTATGTCTATTTATTACTCGCCAAATAAAGGCGAATTAGCCAATAGAAAATCGCCTATCAATAACCAAACTGCCAAGTCCGTAACCATTTATAAGCTTTTGACAACTGTGTACAGATCCGACGCCTTCATTTTTTTTGACAGTCACGTGACGAAAACTGTTTCGTCACGCTAGCGCCAATCCTGTCACTTCCCTTGTCAGCGCGTGTACATCTGTCACAGTTTGATAGGTAATGGATCTGGGTGCACACACGTGTCACGTGTCCTGTAACGTACAGCAGACGTCTTCACGTTTTCACCCACGCTGTTCGCAGCAGTGGACATGTGAAACTAGAGCAAAAGATCAATCAAATAAAAATATCAGACATTTGTTTGATTGTGTAATAATTCTTCACCAAAACGGGATCTTTATCACCGTGGCCTTAGGTGATGGGTAAATCCCACAGTTTAGGGGTGAGGAAGTTCATGTATTGTTTCAAGTTAACTAGCTAAAAAAAGAGGAAAATGTTTGTGGAATATATATCATATAATACCCCGACCCTTAATGGCCCCCAACGATGAGAGAAACATTTTCATTTGAACACAAAAATTAAAAACAATATTATTTTAGTAAAAAAACCAAGAAAAAAGAAAGAAAGCCCCCCCCCCCCCCCCCCCCCCCCCCCACCAATACTACGACCATCCAGGGGCGTAACTACGTGTACGCAATGTACTCATTTGAGCACAAAATGTTTCTGCTTATACGCAATTTAGCTATTTGAGTACACTTTTTTTTTCAACAATCGCACTAAATTCTCAACGTTACGTATTAACGCTCCACTGTAGTAATGGCGTCATACGAATTTGACCAATACAAGCGTTTGTAAGAAAATAAGTTTTACAGATTGGAATTACTAGTGACTGAATGGCACGATTTTGAGTGGTTTCGCTATTTTCTTGAGTACACATTTCAAAAGTCTAGTTACGCCCCTGCCACCACAAATAACAACAACAATAGAAACAAAACAAAATTCTTACTCATATGGTTACAAATATTTTGGTTCATATCAAAACGTTACGTCTCGCTAGAACGTAAATAGGGACTAACACTAGTCTACGACAGCATACGATTGACATAATACAGCCAAACAAGTTCAGTGATATAAATTAAAATCGATTATGGGTAATAAATAGGATATTACACTCGCTACCATTTCGTATGACGTTTATGTTTCTCGTAAAGTAATTTTCCTTGACACTCGCAAAAGCTAAAGACAACTGAACATTATTTCACCTGGGACAATACATGATACGAAATAGAAGATCGTTTAAAGGGACTGTCCTAAGTTTGCAGCCATTGTAAGATATTTGCGATAACAGAGTATTAAAGGGACTGTCCTGGGTTTGCAAACATTATAAGATATTTGCGATAACAGAGCATTAAAGGGACTGTCCTGGGTTTGCAATCATTATAAGATGTTTGCGATAACAGAGTATTAAAGGGACTGTACTGGGTTTGCAACCATTATAAGATGTTTGCAATAACAGAGCATTAAAGGGACTGTCCTGAGTTTGCAGCCATTGTAAAATGTTTGCGATAACAGAGCATAAAAGGGATTGTCCTAGGTTTGCAACCATTATAAGATGTTTGCGATAACAGAGATTTGTAAGCGACTACTATTTCATACTAAATACATTTTCTTGTTCAGAATACCAGTGTCTGTATACCAAATGTGTTTACGGTCGTATACTAATGTTTGTAGCACTCAGTTTTTACTTTAATTCGTGATATATATTTTTTGTTCGTACGTACGAAAGAATTGGGAGGTAAAATCCGGTCTGGGCTACCACAAGCATTAGGACAACAACAAACACTTTGTAAATACAGATACTGATATTTTAAATAAGAAAATATATTTAATTTGTATGTTACGTCATCAAAAAGGCTCTATTGGTCGAAAACATTTTACGATGGTTGTAAACTCAGGAATGTCCCTTTAATATTCTATAAATATATCAGATGATTCATAATAAAAAAAAAACGTCCCACTTTTTAAAGCTAAAAAACGGGAAAACGTATTTATCTCTGAACATTTTATTTTATACAAAAAAAAAGTTTATTGCATTATTTATCAATGGCAGAATGTCACTTTGATACAAAGTTTAGTTTTAAAAAGGTACTTGATACAACACGAAACGATTTGAAAGTCTGTACCATTGAAATACCAACATCTACTGTATGTCGTGAAAATTATGATACTTTGGCCCGCCATGTTCTCAGAGCCAGTTTAAAGGGACACACCCTAGTTACGGCTATTTGTTAACCATTACGGCGTTGTTTTTCGCTATTAAACCACATTTTTCACAAATAAAATTGCACTTTACTTACATTTTATTATTTAGAATACACATTTCCATTCACCTGAAGTGCTTTTTGGTAATCCTGATGTTTGTAAAACCACGAAATGCATTTTTTGCATTTTTTCACAAGACGTGCTGTCGAGAAAAAACCGTTAAGCAAGCGAGGTCCAATCTATTTTTACAGGGAATCTTCCTGTGTAAACGTCACAGATGTTGGTATACCACGTGACCATTATAATTTTGGTTCGGTTTGTTTTCTCGTGCACGGTTCGCGCAATCAACATCCGATTTGTTGTTGTTCATTTGTGAGATTTTTCTTCACAGTTCGTGAACATTTTCAGTAACAATAAAGTTCAGACAAGTAAGTGTCTCGTTACAAACCCTTAAAACCAATAATTTTGCTAAGTCTTACGATATCTGGAGAGGGGATACAACCAGGACAGAACAGTTGGAACATGTCCAGGAGAGGTGAAAAGAACGCACCCCAAGTCTGTGCGCACTCTGTGAAATTTGTCGTGACGTAGGCATTGTTGTTCTTCGAGCGACATCTACCGGTGACATCAGAATACTAACTTTCAAAATTATTTCAAGCAATTGGGACATGGGGATTCCCATGGTATTTATCGATATAAAACCTGCTTTTTCACTCCATTTAATAAAAACGTGATCTAAGTGTGTTACAGTCTGTATGAAAATACATTTCCGAACAATGCCCAGATCATTAATAAAGTACTGATTGTGTGCATTAATATTTTTACAGTAAAAAGTTATATTCCTTTGTGAATAGTCAGTTAAAATATAAATAGAACAACATCTCATCATTCGAATAATGAGTTGAATAAAATTAATTTGAAAGTTGCAGTTAAGCTGTGCATTGCATATGCTAATATTTATGTCATTAAGTAAACATATTTGTAAATCTGAACGACACAAACGTATTCAGATACCAAAATCGTATCTCTGACAATGTAGAGACGAAAGGATGTTCGTTGAAAAAAGGAACAATGGACCCCCAAAAAGAAATAAAATAAAATAACTCCCCCCAACCCCCCCCCCCCCCCCCCCAAGAAAACATCTCATTGTTTCCCCCACCCCTCCCCGAGCTTGACAA